>NC_141022.1:48012500-48312500 GCF_052040795.2 Danio rerio | reverse complement strand
CCAAATGTTTGGGATCTATCTACATTCACACCTTTTCATGCCATGTTTAACCTGGACGTTTGTGCCATTTACAAGGACACAGGTGGCACAGTGGCTCAGTGTTTAGCACTGTTGCCTCACACCAAGAAGCTCGCTGGTTCGACCACCGGCTATGTCAGTTGGCATTTCAGTGGAGTTTGCATGTCTTTCCCATGTTCGCATGGGTTTCTTCCGGGTATTCCAAAGATCCAAAGACATGCGATATAGGTGAATTGGATGAACTAACCTGGCCGTAGTGTATGAGTGCATGTGTGAATGAGTGTACTGGGTTGTGGCAGGAAGGTTATCTATTGCGTAAAACAAACTCTGGAATAGTTGGCGGTTCATTCCACTTTGGCGATCCCTTATAAATAAGGAACTAAGCCAATGGAACATGAATGAAAGAACAAGGAGACAAATATGTATGTCCATAGGTTACAAGATGCTCCATGTCCTTGTAATTCTGTTAATGTTATGATACAAAATTAGAAATTTGCTGCAGTTTTCTTCTGAGGGTTGGATTTAGGGATGGGGATAAGTTAAGGCAAAATACAGTGTTGTGGAAAGTTACTTTAGAAAATAATGCATTACAATATTGAGTTACTTCCGCAAAAATAACTTGTTGCCTTAGTTACTTTTTATGGTAGGTAATGCGTTACGTTCCTTTTGGGTTTCTTTTGCATTGGTTTTCCTTAAGTAGGGTTAACTTAAAATTAACTACTTAACGTTAATTTTAATTCAGCAATTTATTTTTTCTAATCAAAGTAACTCATTTCATTTTTTAAAAAGTAACTCAAATATCAATACTTAATTTTTTGAAGCAATATGTTACTTTACTCGTTACATTAAAGAAAGAATTATTATTACGGAATAAGGTTGGGCAATGTCGACCAATTTAGCATTGTACGATGTCTAATGTGAAACTTCACAATGGCATCGTCGTCATAGGCGATGGTGATTTAACTTTTTACAAATAATTAATTAATTCCTGACAAATTAATTTTTTGTAGCCTACCGTTTCAACTACCTGACCTGCGTGGTCTTTGTTTTACTCATTACCAAATCATAAATAAATGAAGATAAGTTACACACAAATTCCCACCAGTCAATTACTTTTTCTGCGGGACTCTAGCATGAGTAGGCAGAGTGATCTGTGTCATTATAATGGCGTAGACAAACCTGATAAAAAAGGTGCACAACCAAAAGCAACCAATCTACAGTATCTGAGGTCTTCGCTAAAACTACCAAGTACAAATGTGAAAGCGAAGAATTAAAGCAGTGAACTGATGCTGTGACACATTACCTAATGGATTCAAACGGCCAAAGAGTCATTAGATAGAGACTAAATTAATTAAAATCACGTTTAACAACAATAGTGAGACGCAATCCAGTGGTACATCCTTAATAAGCTGTCTGATGTGCACGGCTCTCTGGGATTTTGTGCTTGAAGCACCTGCTGACTGCAGAAGCTGATTCAAACGCTCGCATAGCCTACACTGCAGTGCATGACAGAGTGTGTGCGTGGTCAAGTGATGTGCGTTTTCAGCAGTATAGTGTGGAGGGAGGGCTTTTCAGAAATGCAAGATGAAACGTTAGTGTGGATGTGGAACGTTTTCGTTCTAAAATGGCATTTTAAAACTAAGATGTATAAGTGCAAATGTGTGAATTTTTAAGGAGTGGAATGCTGCTGCAATGGGGGCGGGGGATCGCGATGCCTGCTCAGCATTGTGATGTCTATAGGCCATCGGCGATGGACGATGGCATTGTCTATCGACCCAACCCTATAATGCAATTCGTGTTACTTGTAACGAGTTACACTGCCAATATAAGCAATTTTTAGAGTACAAAACACATTATGCCAATGGAGAGTCCTCATAAACCACTAAAACCAACATAAGTGTGTGTTTTCAAGTACGAGGATGTCCCCAGTGTTGTAAAGTGATATAAATCATCATCGAAAGTGTCGACAGAAAGTGTAAATGTGTGTATGTGTGCGTTTGGTGCAGAGATAACTCTAGGTGAATTCCTGATGAGAGTCAAGGAGCTTTTCTGAACACACACACACACGGACTGTTTAGCTGGAGGGGATGTTAGCAGTCGACTCACGGCAGGAGAGAATGAGAGCAGGACGGAGAGATTAAAGAGCTTACTCACCACAATCTGTACACAGTCAGAGAGAGGAAGAAAGGGGGATGAAAGGAGGTGTAGAGGACACTTTAGACCTCTTTAACTTCGATGTGACCTTACTGTGAGGAAGTCTGCAGGAATATTAATGCAACTTCACAAACAAGTGTTGATGAAGTTCTACATTTCATCTCTGTTCTCTACCTGTAACCACTGCAGTGTTCATTGACCAGTGGCTGAATTTCCCACGAGTCTTTGCTCACAGTAAGCGTGCTGTTGTTGGTAATGAAACCATGTCCTGCCGGAGGGGATCTCCCAGAATCCTCTCTGCTCTGTATTGCTGCTTATGTAACAAAACGAACAGACTTTGGTGGCTAAACTACCAATAGCAATTGAGTGGTCTAGTTATTTGGTCTTTATGTTGTAAAAATGAAACATGTACAGAGAGGTTTGCTTTAACTGCGATGTTATATAGGTATAGTCGACTAATAGCACAACCATGATTTCAGCATCAGCATTTAGGGGAAATAAAATGATAATAAATATACATTTTCTGCACTAGTGTATGTACACCTTTGAAAACAACTGGCAAATACCATTTCAAGTACAGACTGAAAGATCTGTGTGGATTTCAGAACATTCAATAGAGAGAGAGAGAGAGAGAGAGAGAGAGAGAGAGAGAGAGAGAGAGACAGAGAGACAGAGAGACAGAGAGAGAGAGAATCTGGTTTGTGTGTCACTTAGTACAGAATCTCTCATGACCTGTGATGATGATGTAATGCTTAGTCTCTGGCCTGGACTCGAGCGCACACACATACACGCACACAAGCTCGAACAACTTAATCTCATCCCTAATACTTTCTCCTGGCTCACAATTCATAAACCACCCACACCCACACCCACACACACACACACACACACACACACACACACCGTTATCCTTATTGGGACTTCCCATAGACGTTAAGATTTTATATTGTGCAGACTGTATATTCCATCCCCCTACCCTTAAACCCAACCCTCACAGGAAATGATCTGCAGTTTTACATTTTCAAAATACATAATTCTGTGTGATTTATGAGCCATTTTCCTCATGGAAACTAAAATAATACTAAAATAAAGTAAAAATTGACTGCTACACTTGGTCCCCATAACATAAGTAATGCAAGGAACATACGTGCACACACGCTCACGCGCTTCTTAAAATATGCATGATTTGAAAGATTAGACATTTTAAAATTATTGTTCATTTAAAATATATATTCATGTTTCCTTAACTCAAATGTTTTTTGGAGTTTAACACACACATAAAATAAAAACTGTATTTTAATTATACAATTATTTTGAAAAGTCCTATGAAAGTCGATGGCCACGGGTGACCAACATTCTTGAAAATTAATATTTTTAGCACTTAAAAAAACTCAAACACATTATGAACAAGTGTTGGGTTAGTAAATGATGACAACATTGTCATTTTTGGGTGATGTGTTCTTATTAGGATGATTTGTTTATTATACAAAATGAGTCATAGTGAGAAGCTGACTTTGAAAAGAGGTTTTTAATCAATAAATCTTTTACGTGTGATGTTAGTGCACACAAAGCAAAAACACTGACCCAAAATTCAGTTCTGACCTCTGCACTTTGACTTGCACACGAGCTCGTGATTCTGCCTTGACCCTGTGACCTTACAACAGAAGTTATTAATAACACACAACACCGATGAAAATAAACCACCTCTCTATAAAGAGCAATACAGGCTGTAATGTATTGTGTGAGCATATGCGAGTTGGAGAGAGATAAAGACTTTGTTTGATTTGTCAATACTACTTGTTTACAACGGAGTGAAAACACTTGAAATTTATACTGAAAAACAGATGCAAAAATAAATGTTCCATACAGAGCAATACAGGCATTAATCTATTGTGTTCACCAAAACAGAGGTCATTATCAAGATTTCCTTCTAATACGGTTTACATTTGCAGTTTTTAACTAAACTTTGATCTTGCAGTTAAACAATGTTTACGCTAAAATGTGAGTGCTAAAGCCTAAAACCTACTGGCCTGTTTATGATTACAGTACTTGTTCACTAAAAATTTTATTCTGCTTCTTTCAATAAAAAATTTCAGTTTTACTCCCTAATTTTGTGCTAAAAGCTCAGCAATATTGGCTTGTTTAAATATTTGGCCTTTTTTACTTATATTCAAACATGGACCTTTCAGTGCTAGAACTCAAATTTCACTGGCTTGTTTAAGTTTAATGTCTTTCACAAATCTAACATTTAGTTGCGCATCATATAAAAATGTATAGTTATTAAGATAATAACATATGCAATATCTCGATCACAAATAAGTGCAATAATTTACTTTTATTGTATATGCTTGTTTAGCCAAATTCAATCAAACAGGGCCTATGTTTGTACCCACCTGCCCAATAAATGCTATTTTGTTATTGACCGAGAATTTCAGGCATATTGTTCTAAAGGGTACCTATGATGTAGGGGTGGGCGATATGACCTAAAATTAATATCACTGTATTTTTCATCTTTTGAACGGTGACGGTAATATCACGGTATCCGCTTGTTAAGTGGTGACGTGTTTGTGACGTATGTAATACTGTTTCCGGGTCCAAGCCGTTATTCATTTGAGTGGAGAAATCATTCGTTTATGATCACGTTTTATTCCTTTCACACATTAAAGTTAATTTTACATAAAGTCATGGTGTACACAACAATCCCTGGGCTTGCTGCATAACAAATACCAAAAATTTATAAATTTCTACACAAATTATCACTTTCTGGCCATCGGATATTAGGCATGGACACATATATTGCGATCGTGATTTTCGAAAGCATTAAATTGCCTTGTAAACATTATTACCATTTCATGAGTCTCCCCATTCAGTTGAATAGAGCGCTTGGACCCGGAAGCTGCTTTGCGTGACGTCACACTTAACAATCTTTATCAAAAAGAGACATGGGAGTGTATTATGCATTCTCAACATATTTATTTTGCCAAAAACCTAAAGATCTTACTTAACAGTGTACAACAAAGCAAAAATTAGCAGTGTAATAACACAAGAACAGAGGAATAATGTGCACTTTTCACAAACCGAACTCTCTCCTTATCTGAACTCGGATGAAACTAGACATTCAAGTTCTTTGCTAGGAACACCAGCCTGTCAACATTTTCTGGCTTTAGTGATGCCCTGCAGCTTGTTACAATATTGCCTCCTGTGCTAAATGCATGCTCGGATAAATGTAGCAGTGCACATTTCCCTGCCCAAGATATTAATTGACACATCGTATTACCATGTTCATGACCAAATCTATAACTATTACAGAAGCTCACAGAAATCAGTCAAGAAGGAAAAATTACGGACGGGGTTATGTCCAGTACGGAGGCGTGCAAGAGATCTGCAGAGTGGATGACAATTTAGTTTCTTTAGTCTAATTTAAAACAGCAATAATCAAACGTTAAGCTTTTTTGCTGACTCCACTTTATAGTTTCGCAAACCGGTTTCCTTTTCATGTTTTATGTAACGTCCTGGCTTCTATCATCAACTTCAAAGCATTCATTTTCAAACATCAAATGGATTTGAATAAACATATAACACTCCTGACTTGTTTACATATTTAGTGTCCTTTCTGTTTAGCTTATAGCAAGTTTTCAGTTTTGGTTTTAAGCTGGAAGTGAGAGGCTGTAGGCGGAAGAAGAAGACAACAGCTCCTCGATACGTTTAATCTGGTTCTCAAGTCAGTCTCTGGCAGTCTTCCATAACAAAAGATCTGATTAAGTTAATCTTTCCTGAAGTTATCTCTGTGGATGAGCCTATGTGAGTTGGAGAGATAAAGACTTTGTTTGATTTGTCGTTTAAAACAGTGTAAAAAAACACTTGAAAATTATACTGATGTGAAATGGACACAAAAGTAAATATTTTGTTCAATTAAAAGTCAAGCATTAGTGAGTATACCCTGTAAAAAAATATTGCTGCCTAAATGCTGTTAGACTAATCAATTTATACATTTACAGTCATCTAAACTTATACTAAAAATATTAAGTTAAACTCTGTATAACTAGAAAAATTTAGTTGAAACCAAGCAGCAACCTCCCGCTCTCCCCCGTGAAGCTAATACGTAAGTAACTAAAACTGCAACTCATCGAAATTCTGCTTGTCCTGGCTCCATTATAGAGCAAATTTCTATTGACTCCAATGTTTAAATGACCAACTTTACAGCAGAAAAAAGGTGTTTACAGCCTGGTACAAAGAAGGATTTTGGTTCATATTGCTAATATTACCCTTCATGACAACTGTGAGGGGGTGAATTTTTTATAACTCATCTGCCTTATTTATATTAAGTTATACAAAGTCTGCATAATAAAGGGCTTGGCCACTTGAGTGACAGTTAGGTCTCGCTGTCTCGTCACCTCAGCTGATTCCAGCTGATTAGCTGCTAAACTTAAGCATATACATGGTATTTTTTTTTTTGTTTTATGTGGCTTTACACAGTTAGTCGCCTTTTAGAATAATTTTTGACAACTATCATATAATATGGCATGCTGTGTGCACTTAATTGTGCTCACAAACTACTCAAGTGACCTTTGTTTCCCAGCTGAGTGGAGTTCTTATATACATATACCATCTCTATAAATGTATGTTTTATTTAAGATAATTTATCCTTTACAATTTTTTTAGAGCTGTAATGCACTTCAGAATCTGACAGATTGATTAGCTGTGCGCTTTAGACCAGTCATCTGAAACATTGTCATACAGTGTTATGCTTGGATTTACTAACACAGACTATATTTTAAGTCTTTGGAAGTAAATTGTTTTTTCTTTCTGTAGAAAAACGTCATAAGAGTAATTTTCAGTGACTCAATGTGTTACAACAGAGTTTTTAAAAGACTAAACACTTTATTGATATAGTAGATCAAGCACATGTGGTCAGAAAACAAATGAGTCACAGGTAATGAAGTATTAAACATTTCTCCCAAAGAAAAGACTGCCTGAGCAAAATGCTAGCAGGCATCTGTAGCTCCACCTGTTTGCCCTTTTTAGGTAAGCCCCAATTGGCGCAATGAGATGCAAACAAAATGGCACCAGTTGGCCATGCCCACTTGTAGCTTCATTTGCGCTGTTCGGAAACCTGTGGGGGACGTCACAGACACTATATGCATATTTTCTACAGTCTATGGTTGAAATCTGATTAACTGAATAATATTTGTTAAAGTAACATTTAAGCATTTGTTTTCATGACTTTTTGTCATAAAATTTTTAGTGTACCTATAGGAATGTTAAAACAAAAATGGAAAAATAAAAAAGGGAACCGATTTAAAGAGTACAACAATAAACAATTCTAATTTGTGAAAATTGCCTAGTTAGTGATTTGTATCTCATTAACAATGTAATGTGTAATGAACTGCTACACTGACACTTAATATGTCACGTTAACTTCTGCATGAGAATATCTTTTAACCTCAAAGTTCATAATTATGCAGGCTATTTTTCAAATCTTTTCTTTGTTTTCATGTAAATTTGCGAGCAGAAATTGCTCAGCTGGGCAAAACGGCTCATAAAAACCTGGATAACACTGAATTCAATTATATTGAAAATGAATCCACATAAATTAAATAGTGATAATAGTTGATGGACGTAGATTATTGAAATATGAACAAGGTTTAATTTGTGTTCATTACGCATTAAAATGCTCATAATGAAATCAAAATATAAACTCCATTTTCTCAATTGTGCAACATTATTCAAGTCCAATGGTTCTTGAGATAAAATATATATATATTTAAATAAATTACTAGATTTGTTTATCTATTTTCATAGAAAAATACAAGAATTGAAGCAAATAAATAATGCCATCGCAAAAACATTTCAGACTGCAAAAATATAAAAACAAAAAGTCCCTGAGAAATCCTGGAGGAATTGATAATTATACAACCTGTCGATTCATATTTTTCAGCAAACCCATTCTACATCCAAGCAACTTATTAATGTGAGAATATAATTTCAATGTTTCATCAAACATCCTTTTACTCCCATAAACTTCAATTTTCATGATGAAAATTATAAAAAGTTTTCCATGTCAACAATAGTACATATTAATTAAAAAAATGTAAAAAGTATTAGATTCATGTACAAACATAGATAAGGATAGGGAAAAAGGCTTAAAAATATTTTGTACACTGTATTTTTACACATTGTAAATTTTCATAAAAATTCATAGTCTCGTAATATACTCCAAACAAACACAGGACTCTTAATATGAAACATGCATAATTGAACAGATGCTTAAAAAAAACATTTAATAAAAATTATATTGGTCAAAGTCAACTTGAATGTTACGAGGGTTGATATAAAAAAAAGTTATTCCTCTTATAATCCCCTAATTTGCGGTTATGTTGGTAACCTACATAAAGACAATGTGGAGTCATTCATATATTCATCCATTCATTTTCTTTTGGCTTAGTCTCTATTTCAGAGGTCTCTACAGCGGAATGAACCAGCATACGTGTTACGCAGCGGATGCCCTTCCAAGCCACAGCCCAGTATTGGGAAACACCCATACACACTTTCATTTACATAATACAGCCAATTTAGTTTATTCAATCACCTATACCGCATGTCTTTGGACTTTTGGGGAAAACGAAGCACCGAGAGGAAAACCACGCCAACACGGGGAGATCATGCAAACTCCACACAGAATTGACAGTTGGACCAGCCAGGACTCAAACCAGCGACCTTTTTGCTGTGAGGCTAACCACTGAACCATCGTGCCTACAATGTGGGGTAAAATCCAAAAGATTTAGTTTTAATTTAATGTCCAAAAGTGAATGAGAAAAGGGGAAAAGGCCAAATATATATATAATCTGCTTCAAACAAACACGATACTTAAACGATCCAGACATAAACATTATCCAAAAAATATATATTATTAATGTTCCTTATGCATCTTTTCCAGATCAAAGTCAACTTAAATGCGTTACAAGCGCAAGTAAAAAAGGATTCTTCTGTTAATCCCCTAATTAGCGGTTATGTCGGTAACCTACATAAAAACAATGTGGCGTCAAATCCACCAAACCCCTTCCCGCTCTGCAAACATTGAAAAACAAAACAAGCCAGAGTTGACCGGAGCTAAAGGTGAGTAGAGGACGACGTGATAGAGCAACACAGCCCTCAAAATGACTCTGGCATATGCAAGTGCGCAAGCCAGAGAAGGTCGTGCAGTTGATTATCCTGTTGCATGCATGCAGAAGAACTGCGGAGGATTTGCAAATGAAAGGAATATCTCTGTCCTTCCACTGGATTTCAAAGCACACAATGTCAAAAGGAGACAGGGTAGAAGACAAGATACCTGTGTGTGGGCGAGAGGGGGAAGAAGGGTATTTTTTTCCGTGCCTCTGCTTGTCTTTTTGAAAAGGGCACAGGACTCTGGCAGCCTCTGAACTCCCACAGGAAAGCATTTCTACAGAGCTACTTTTATTCTGAACTCAACAGACATCAAATCTACAAGAAGAACACTCGGCTGTCTAACACCCCACACACTTCGACACCGAACACCCACAGGAGACGAAGCCCAAACTTTTGAAACTTTCACTTCAATACTTTAGTATTGGAAGATATGTTTGTGGTTTAAACCCCAATGCCTATGAAAACGTGCCTTGCTGAATTGTCAAAATCATGGATTTCATGCTGAGAGTGCTGTTTAGATGAACATATGTGATGCACGCAGTAAAATAAACACTACAGAAATAACCATTGTGAGAATCCCTGTATACACTAGACTGCTTTAAATAGGACAGGTGAAGTGTCTGAATCTCTAGAACAGTGTTTCCAGTGTCAACCTAGGCTCAATCTGAAAATGTACCCCCATACACATTTCTGGAGAAAGCAAAATACATCCCAGGAGCTAAGTTTTTTTGGCAGGTTTTGTTTTCGCAAATTCACCAGAGGCCGGTGTGTACGCTTTTTGAAATCTTAAATTTCTCTGCGATTGTCCTTCACGTTTGCTCTTCTCGTGTGAATCCACAAGAGGTCGCTGTCGACTAACTGACTGACTCACCCTCCTCCTTCCCTAAACCTATCTTATAGTGTTTTCAAAAGCACAGATTGACCAGCGCCCACCCACTTCCCTAAACCCAACCCAGTTTTAAAAAGCAATGCAAAAAAAGAAAAGCCCTCGCGGTCACCTGATTTTTACCACTTTTTAGATTTTACCACATTCTCACCCTGTTATGTGCTTGTTTATTTCATGTTTTGGCTTCTGTTTTTGTCTTACTCGCTTTCTGGAACTGTTTTTCACCAGATTCAAACCCTGTGGTCGTAGTCAACTCCTCTCTGTGTCTCAAGTCTGCCAACTTACATGGCGAGCCACTAAGCAAACTGGCAACAACGATAAAGCAGTCCATGCTGTTGTTAGCGGTAAGCTAGTAGTGCAAAAAGGAATGGCATCATCCCGCTCCATAGCTTTCATTTTAAAGCTGAAATGCAGCCAAATGTACCTCTGGCTACATAATAATCTTCAGAAATGTATATAAGGCTACATTTTCAGAATGAGCCGATGTTGCCAACAGTACATATATTTGAATGTCTCCCTTATCTGACCTAATGACTTCAGGTTTTGGAGCCTCTTCACCAATGTTCTGATAAGTTGATTCAGGCGTGTTTGATTAGGAAAAGGTTAACCATGGCTGTTTCTTAATATGCGTTCTTCAGCGGTCTTGCGTTCTTGTGTAACGCCATCGTCAACTGCCAAAGTTCAGTTCCAATACTCAAGACCACAAGAACAGCGTATGCGTGAAACTTCCCGGATGTGTTCTTGATATCGAGGACGCACCGATGCAGACTTGAGCACCGATCTCACTTTAGAAGTCCCAGAAATCCTTGCGACTTTAGATGAGAAGCGCAGCATTTTATATCTATTTATGATTAAAGTTCAGAGATATCATTTATTTACGCAGATCGACGTTGACCGCAACAACAGGGTTCGAGTCCGGTACAGAACGGTTCCAGAAAGCAGGTAAGATGAAAACAAAAGCTAAAAACTAAAATAAACTAATTAATAGCAGGGTGAGAATGTGGTCAAATCTGAAAACATTGTAAAAATCAGACGAGCGCTTTTTTTCTGGATTGCTTTTTAAAACACTGTCGCTTGGGTTTAGGGAAAAGGGTGGGCGCTGGTCAATCAGTGCTTTTTAAAACACTGTCGCTTGGGTTTAGGGAAAAGGGTGGGCGCTGGTCAATCAGTGCTTTTTAAAATACTGTCGCTTGGGTTTAGGGAAAAGGGTGGGCACTGGTCAATAGTGTAAACTAGTTTAAAACACTATCCATTTGTTAAGTGGTGACGTGTTGGTGACATATGAAATACTGTTTCCGGGTCCAAGCCGTCACTCATTTGAATTGAGAAGATATTCATTTTAGGGAAGGGGGATGGTGGGGTAGTGGACGGTTGGTCAGTTAGTAAATCAGTCAGTCAACAGTGGCCTCTGGTGGATTTATGCGAGAACAATGTGCAAATTGGACTCGCGAGAGAAATCTGAAAAAGAGTACACAGCGGCTTTTAGTGGATTGATGAAAACAAAAACTGCAAAAAATAAATAAATAACATCTTCTGGGATGTATTTGCTCTCTCCAGAATTGTATATAGGGGTATATAATCAGAATGAGCCTGAGTTGTATTCTTCAGTATGTTCCTATGTGTTTCTCAAAAGAAAAAAAAACCCTCAAACAGGCTCTGTAAACGATAAGATAATTTTCCATTTTGGGTGAACTCTTAAGAAGGATCTCTAATGGAGGACTGAACTCAATTAAATTAATCTTTTTAAAGTTTTTATGTAGAAGAGGGCGGAGCCTCAGAGCCAATGGACCAATCGTAGTTTGATAAAAGACCATAAAAGTGAGCTTCATCTTTGCCTGATTTTGATCGAACTTACATCAGCCTTTTTTTTCAGTTTTACTTAAAATCGCAATGGCACTCTACACCAATTGTCATCCCAATCCAAGATGTCGTTCAACTCTTCTGAACCTTAAAGGGAAGGGTAAACATAATCTTAGAGGATTACATAAATATCATAACTGAACAATACTGCAAAGTAGATAACACAGCACAATTTAAAGAGATAGTTCACCCAAAAATGCTAATTCTGTCTTTATATACTCACCCTACACTTGTTCAAGACCTGTTTGAGCTTGTGTGTTGAACACACAGTGACAAATATTGCAAATATCTTGTTTAAAAGGTCCAGAAGGTTCTGTTTTTAATCTGTTCTTGTATTTGGCAAGACACCAGCAGTCTGTTCGAGTCGCACAGTGGTTGGGATTTTTTCCAGATTTCCCTCCAAATCCAGTTCTTTGTTTCATGACAGAAAACTGGTCCGAGGTCAAAGTCAATGACCTCTTCTGCAACTGATATCTCAGCAGAATGACTTACTGAGTCAGCAGCGTCTATTTGAGCTGACGGTCATGAATATCCAGCATTTTAATTCAACCGCAAATGGTAAACCCTTTTTACACAGCAGAATGCATCCGTTACCTGAGGGAGGTCAAAAAAAAAAAACCAGAAGCAGACTGCAGTGACTAAAGTTATAGGCACACTTTTAAAACTTATTTAAAAGTTTTCTGTTTTTAGCATAACAATGCCCCACAGCTGTTTTAAACTCACTGTAAGCATCTCGAGGTTTATTGATTTCTTTTAACATGTTGTATTTGTATTTGGTTCACTTATAGTTCACATCATAAAGTGTGAGTCTGGTCTTTTAATTTCTGTATTATTATGGCAAGTTTTCATAACATTTAAATAAAAATTGTACTAGTATCTGTTCATGCTAAAGGTACTAATTCATATTTAGTGACTAAAATCTTTCCCATTAAGTACTTTTACTTATTTGTTATACTCACATGTTAAAGGCCACCTATTTTACCCCTTTTTCAAGATTTAAGATAAATCTTTTATGTCTCCAGAACGTGTCTGTAAAGTTTTAGCTCAAACACTTTTCAGATTATTAATTAGACCTTTCAAAATGTTGGAAGTTTCTTATCTAAACACAATATAGCTGTTTTTGTTGCCTGTGCCTTCAATGCTAGCTCTCCCGACCCGCCGTTTCCATGTGCCTGCTAGAGTGTGCCTTATTCTCCACCTTGGCTGCATCAGATAAACAGCACAGTGACATACAAAGTAAGCAGATCTTGTGTTTGTTGTGGAGTTAAATCAAGCCTTTCAAAGAGCATTACATGATTTTGTTACAGTTCACATACACACACAGACACATGCACACAGTGCATACGTTTAACTTTGCACAGTTTTTGCATGGCAAATGTGACAAGATACATGGTAATATGCACTGCTGTATGGATATCTGTTATGTTAATATACAAAATGAACCTGAAAAAAGTATTGTCACCTATCCAAGCTTTAGGTATAACTTGACTTCTAGTTGATCATTTGGTATCAGAAGTGGCTTATATGAAAGGCAAAGGCCTCTAGATGACATACTCAAGAATTTTCATGGCTGGGGACTTGGCTGGCCAATCCTGGAGCACCTTGACCTTCTTTGCTTTCAGGAACTTTGATGTGGAGGCTGAAATATGAGGAGCACTATCCTGCTGAAGAATTTGCCCTCTCCTATGGTCTGTAATGTAATGGGCAGCACAAATTTCTCGAGACCTCATGCTGTTGATGTTGCTATCTGCTCTGCAGATATCTCACACACCCCCATACTAAATGTAACCCCAAACCTTGGTTTTTCTTTACCAAACTTGACTGATTTCTGTGAAAGTCTTGGGTCCATGTGGGTTCCAATAGGTCTTCATCATCTAATAGGAGATGATTGGGATGCAGTTCAACTGATGATTCATCAGAAAAATCCACCTTCTGCCACTTTTCCAATGATTAACTAGAAGTCAAGTTATTATTTGTTGCTCTTACAACTGGGATCAACGACTAGACTTTTGTCAGGTAGTGGAGGTTCTAAATTGTGTAAATAATTAAATACAATTCATCCATGTTAAAATTACAAACGTATTAATTCCTTGTGCCCAAATGCTTTGAACTCTTGAAAATGTTTACACAGGCCTTTAAAACAAGCAAATGAAAAACATCCACTTTATTATGGTTAACCTGAAATGACTCCAAAAATTCACAGATGTTCTGAACAGTTGTACCTGATCAACTATTCTTTACATACGTGCACACACTTCAATATAGATGCTAAAACAATACATTGTGCAGCCCTATAGTGACAATGCTGTATAGCGTTCATTCACAGTCAAATCATAAATACAGTATTTATGACATAATTCCCACACACCATTTGTTAAGGACATCTGCTTCGTGACAAAGCCAGAATCTTCTTGCAGCTGTGTTATGTGACACTTTAGCTAAATTTAAAGGTAACAAACCAGCTTAGGTCTACCGTTAAACCTGTAAAAAGCAGCCATCTGTCAGGCTGGAAAGTTTCTGATTCCGAACACTGCTAATGAAGTAACGAGCACTGTTTTAGACTTCATTAAAATGTAATAACACTTTTAAGAGCTCTGGGAACAATGTGAATCTGCTGGAGAGGATGCGGTGGTGCAAAGGAACCAAAAACTCTACAGATGCGACGGTTGCTTAGAAACAGATCATTCCCTGCCTGATCCACTCCCGACAGACAAAGCTCTGCATATATGAACACACAGACGCATACATATGCAAATAAAAAGCATGTCGTGACCACACGTTTGTGTGTGTATGTAAAGGATGTCTTTTTGTGTATCGGCTGTGCAATAACAGTATATATATATATATATATATATATATATATATATATATATATATATATATATATATATGTATATATATATGTATATATATACATATATACATATATATATATACATATATATATATATATACATATATATATATATACATATATATATATATATACATATATATATATATATATATATATATATATATATATACATATATATATACATATATATATATATATATATATATACATATATATATATATATATATATACATATATATATATATATATATATATATATACATATATATATATATATATATATATATATATATATATATATATATAGTTTAATTTTTATAAATTATCGGAGCACAATATTACACACCCTTATTATTGTTGAAACAGAAACATGAATATCACACAATTATTAATCAGGCTGATCAGAGATCTTTTAATCTTAAGAGAGTTTATCTTAAGACCTTTTATAATTCGTTTGTTGAAAGTTTTTTGTCCTTTTTCCTTGATTTGTTGGTTTTCCTCACTGTCTATAAAAAACAAGAATAGACTTCAAGGCATTGGTAAATTTTTTGAAATTCCTCTGCAAAGTCTTGTGTCCCATTATGAACAGCAGGTGTTGAGAATGGCACATAAAATAATAGGAGATAGCACACAACCTTTAAACAAATATTTTGAGTTGATGCCCTTTGGGCGATGTCTAAGGACAGTAAGATAATCCACAAATTATTATAAATTTACTTTTGATACAACTCTTCCCTGTTGATCACCCCTGACCTAGTTTCTGCTGAGTCTGAATTTCACGATCTGAATTTCTGGTTTTGAATTTTAGGATATTAAATTTGATGTTCTGAATTTCTTTATCTTGAAAATTTGAAACTGTATTTTAACAAACTGGATATCTGCAGTTTGTGAATCCAGAACACAAAAATCTGAAGTTTGAAAATAAGTCTATAAAAAAAATTCTGCCTTGAAAAGTTCAGTTGTCTTTCATTCAGATGTTCAATGTTTAAGCTTCTACGTCCAGTCCCCACATGTAGTGAAATGGCATTAATCTCAACTTAACTTCACTTATCAGGAGGATATGAGATGACTTATGTCGTGACATGAGATTGTCGTCAATTCGCACAGACCGCCATCGTCACATACTGCATTAATTATGAAAGGAAGGAAGGAAGGAAGGAAGGAAGGAAGGAAGGAAGGAAGGAAGGAAGGAAGGAAGGAAGGAAGGAAGGAAGGAAGGAAGGAAGGAAGGAAGGAAGGAAGGAAGGAAGGAAGGAAGGAAGGAAGGAAGGAAGGAAGGAAGGAAGGAAGGAAGAAAGAAAGAAAGAAAGAAAGAAAGAAAGAAAGAAAGAAAGAAAGAAAGAAAGAAAGAAAGAAAGAAAGAAAGAAAGAAAGAAAGAAAGAAAGAAAGAAAGAAAGAAAGAAAGAAAGAAAGAAAATATGTGAGTGACAAGAGAGAGAGTTGGTTCTGGGTGTGTTAGCAGAGGAAGGTGACAGTGAAGTTGCTGGCAGAAAGAGGTGCATGCTGAACAGGATTACATAATGGCAGCGGGGGTCCTCCTCCTCTCTCTCATTGTCATTAAAATCGGATTACATGTGCAGAGAACAAATGCTTTAAGACCACTGCAGTGGGGCTAGGAGAAAAGGAGACAACAGACAGATAGACAGATGGATCGATAAACAAAGACATATGCTAAGGAAAAAGAATCGACTGTCAAACAAGGAGACAAAAAGGGAAGGGAAATATAGAGAGGCGGATACAAAGATGATAAGCAGCATTGCTAATAAACTTCTAAGGATGCATAGTGTGTGCTATTCAAGAAATTTTGACAGACAGACAAAAATGCTAGATTGAATGTAAGACAGGCAGATGGAGTGAAAGATGTAATGACGATATATATAAATATACAGACAGACAGACAAAGACAACTGCCAAAACAATAAAATGATAAAATATTGAATGATGGATACATTTATTGATTTAAAAAAAATGCAGACTTCATGATAGACATACAGACAGATGCAACCGGAATGAGAGAGAACTACAGATTGAGATTATTTCCTGATAAAAAGAATGTAGAAAATGATAAAATGGTAGAACTGGAAAAAAAAATGATAGACTGACACTTGAATAATAGGACAAATGAATGACGGAATAATAAACAGATGAGACATAAAACAGAGATGCAGTGATAAAATGATGCAGAACAGTTGACAAAGATGACAATTTACAGACAGTGGATAGAACAATATTTAATGACAGAAAGATAATCAGCATGACAGACAGATTGTCCATCTGATAGACATAACAACTGAAGAATAGTACAATATGTATACAGAACAATAGACTGAAAGACAAAACAACAGATAGACAGAACAGGCTCAATGGCGTAATGATAGAATAATACAGACAGATAGAAATAAAAACAGAAAGACAGAGACAGACAGACAGACAGACAAAATTACAGACATAGTGATTTAAATAATTACAGAAAGAAAGAATTACAGACAAGCATACAGAAATACAGACAGAAACAAATACAGAAATACAAACTGAAAAAAATGACTTACAGACAGATAGATAGACAGAAATACAAACAGACAAAACAGACAAAAATAAAAACAGGCAAACAGACGAATAGACAAACTGAAATAGATAGACAGACAAATAGAAATACAGACAGAACGACAGACAGACAGACAGACAGACAGACAGGGGAAAATACAGACAAACAGAAATACATACAGACAGAATGACAAATAGACAAATAAAGAAAACAACAGGAAGAAAAAAAATACAGACAGACAGAAATACATACAGAAAGACAAACAGACAGAAAAATATAGACAGACACAAAGACAAAGAAATACAGACAGACAAAAAGAAAAACTAACTGACAGAAGAGACAAAAAGACAAACAGGCATAAATACAGACAGAGAAAAATACATAGAAACAGACAGACAAATATACAGAAATACAGACAGACAGAAATATAAACAGACAAAATGAGACAGAGAGACAGACAGACATGCATACATGAAGACAAATACAGAGAAATACAGACAAACAGAGAAATACAGACAGACAGAAATATAAACAGACAAAAATGGCAGACAGAGACATACAGAGAAACAGACATGCATACAGACAGAACGACAGACAGACAAGAACAAAACAGGCAAAAAAAACAGACAGACAAATAGACAGAACGACAGACAAAAAGACAGAAATACAGGCAGAACGATATAACAGAAATACAGACAGACAGAAATACATGCAGACAGGCAGAATGACAGAAAAAAAATAAAAACAGGCAAAAATACAGACAGACAGAACAACAGAAAGACAGAGAAAATGCATAGAGACAGACAGACTACAAAATACAGAAACATACGAGATTACAAACAGAAATATAAACAGACAAAATGGCAGACAGAGACAGACATATGTACATGCAGACAGAAATACAAACAGACAAAAATACAGACAGATAGACAAACAAATACATACAGACGGAAAAATAGACAGAACAACAGACAGTCAGAGAAAAATACAGACAGACAACAAAAACAGGCAAACATCCATAAATACAGACAGACAGAAATATAGACAGAGACATACAGAGAAACAGACATGCATACATACAGACAGAACGACAAACAGACAAAAATAAAACAACAAATTGACAGAATGACAGTCAAAAAGACAGGAAAACGGACAGAATGATATAACAGAAATACATGCAGACAGGCAGAATGACAGAAAAAAAAATAAAAACAGGCGAAAATACAGACAGACAGAACAACAGAAAGACAGAGAAAATGCATAGAGACAGACAGACTACAAAATACAGAAACATACGGGATTACAAACAGAAATATAAACAGACAAAATGGCAGACAGAGACAGACATATGTACATGCAGACAGAAATACAAACAGACAAAAATACAGACAGATAGACAAACAAACACATACAGACGAAAAAATAGACAGAACAACAGACAGTCAGAGAAAAATACAGACAGACAACAAAAACAGGCAAACATCCATAAATACAGACAGACAGAAATATAAACAGATGAAAATGTCAGACAGAGACATACAGAGAAACAGACATGCATACATACAGACAGAAATACAGATAGACAGAACGACAAACAGACAAGAATAAAACAGGCAAAAATACAGACAGACAAATAGACAAAGAAATACAAGCATACAGACAGACAGAAATACAGACAGACAAATTGACAGAATGACAGTCAAAAAGACAGGAAAACGGACAGAATGATATAACAGAGAAATACAGACAGACAGACAGACAAAAATAAAAAAGACAAAAGGGCAAAAACAGGCCCGGAGAGGGATTCCTTTTCAGCCCTGGAGTTGCCAGCCGTTTCAAAAAAGTGCGACTGCTGAGAGTCCAAGCAGCTAGCGACATTGGCCCTCGCGGCCAAAAAACGGACCGGCCCACCGGGAATTTTCACGGTCCTCCGGATTAGCCAATCAGGGCCTGGGCAAAAACACAGACAGACATAACAACAGACAGACAAAGAAATTGCATAGAGACAGACAGACAACAAAAATACAGACAAACATACGGAAATACAAACAGAAATATAAACAGACAAAATGGCAGACAAAGAGACAGGCAAATGTACATACAGGCAGAAATACAGACAAATAGACAGAAATACTAACAGACAAAAGTAAAATGGGCAAAAATACAGACAGATGGGTGATGCAGTGGCGCAGTTCGTAGTCGCCTCACAGCAAGAAGGTTGCTGGGTCGCTGGTTCGATCCTTTCCTCAGTTGGCGTTTCTGTGTGGAGTTTGCATGTTCTCCCTGCATTTGCGTGGGTTTCCTCCGGGTGCTCCGGTTTCCCCCACAGTCCAAAGACATGCGGTACAGGTGAATTGGGTGGGCTAAATTGTCCGTAGTGTATGAGTGTGTGTGTGGATGTTTCCCGGAGATGGGTTGCAGCTGAAAGGGCATCCGCTGCGTACAAATGTACTGGATAAGATGGCGGTTCATTCTGCTGTGGCGACCCCAGATTAATAAAGGGACTAAGCCGACAAGAAAATGAATGTATGAATGAATACCGCAGATAGACAAACAAATACATACAGATGGAAAAATAATAGACAGAGAAAAATACAGACAAAGACACTGACAGACAGAAATATAAACAGATAAAATGACAGATATGCACAAATACAGACAGAAATACAGACACAGACAGAAATATAAGCAGATAAAATTACAGACAGAGAGACAGACAGGAAGACAGGGAAAAATGCATACAGACAGACAAAAATATAAACAGACAAACATACAGAAATACAGACACAAACAAAAATACAAACAGACAGACAGAAATACACAGACAGACGGAACAACAGACAAAGAAATACAGTCACATTAAGGATGGGCCTCAGAGTGTGAAAGAGCTCGACTGAAGCATCACAGCACCAAGAATGAGCCTGTTTTTGCCCTCTAACTAACATCTGGAACATTCGCTCGCATTACACTAACACTACAGCACATCATAATGAGCATGAACACACTCACGTACACACCCTCAACAACACCGTCATTCAGAGTTTCCAGATACAGACGGCCAAAAGAACAAACTGTTTCTGTGTGTTCGGACATTGGCAAACAGAAGCTGATATGAGCTTAAGTGACACCTCGCAGAGCTGAGGAGTGTACCAGACATTCGGGAACATTGAGCCATCATGGCAGATGCTGGGAATATAAACGCAATTTCATTGTTAAGATTACAGAAACAGCGAGGAATAATAAAAATGAGAAAATGCGCTTTACTCAGAACTGTCTTTTTTTAATACACACAAGGCAAGGCACAAATATAGGTTTATTTAAATGCCTCCTGCTTTTTGAATATAGGCAGAGTTGGCAAAAATGTAATACGAAATGTAACACACTACATATTAGTTACTAGAGCTGCTAGATTCTGGCTAAAATTAGAATAGCGATTTTTTTTGCTTAAAATAAAGATCATGATTTTATCACGATTCTGTGGATGTAAAATAAAGGTATGGTAAAAACAAACATATGGCACAACATCGATAATAATATTATGTGTAGGTCTACTGGTTTCTATAAATAATTCTATTCTACTTATAATAATTCTGATGTTGAATTATTATGTTTGAGATATATGCTTGCAATCTGTCATAATAAACAAATTTAGTTACCGGTTAAATCAGACATTTGCTATTATCAGATTATAACAATATTATCAACAATATATAGGCTAGAGTAGTTATACTGACATTGTAAACATTTATTTTCATGCATAACTGTGGGTTTGCTATGTAAGAAAAAACATATCAAACGCTTGTCGCAATCATAACTCTAAAATGCGGTATGATTTAAATGAAGTGCACACTTTCGGTTTCATTTTGACTGCTAAGTGCTTGTTCATACTTCCCTCCCGGCTCCCAACCGATCACTCTGTGCCACAAACTGAATATTATTTACAAATTTGCAGCTCTATTAGTTACTGTCATTTGAATGCAAAAAGTTCCATTGCAATATTATGGATTCTGAAATGATAGTATCATTATTTACATTACTCTTTGATTGCAATTAAATTACTTACATCATAATAACCACAGAATTATAATTACATTTACAAACATTTATTTTCCAACCGGGTTTCCTCATCATCATCATCCTGGTAATGTAGATGTTGGACTGAAGATATGGATATTCAATAACAATGAGGAAGGGCAGAGGGTTGCTGAATAACTACTGAGAGATTTCAGCTACTGTCTAAGCTTTCACTGCCTTTCTATACCTCCCTTTCTTCATGTGTTCATAGCTTTGTCCCTGGGTCATTTTATTTTATTACGCATCATTTCATTTGTTAACTAATTAGTTTTGTTTTCTTTGTACATGTGGATTTCTTTGGTTGTTAGCAGTATTGGGAAGTTACTTTAAAAAAGGAATAGATTACAATTTACTGGCTACTACTGGAATTGTATTCTGATTACATTACTAATTACTTCATGCAAAAAAGTAATTAGATTACTAATTACTTTACTTTGAAGTTACTTTTAAAGCATTAAATATACCTATAAAAATCTAAAATAAACTGCAGCTCTTTCAGTAATTTAATATCCACTGAAAAACATTACAATGGGTTGATCACAGCAGACTGAAAAATTCAAGACAAGAAGAGTTCACCCAAAACTTAAAATTCTCTCTTCATTCACTTGTTCCAAACCTGAAAGTCTTTTTTTAACATAAAAGAAGACATGGAGAAAACTGGATACCTGTAACCAGTGACATCCAAAGTATGAAAAAGCACTGCAGTGTTTGGGTGTTCTGTGTTTGTCTCAGGTAATTAGTCTACCTAAATGTGTATATTCCAAAGTTTAAAGCTGATCGGTCAGTTCTTGTCATATGACAATATGCGCTACCAATATGCGCGCAAGCAAAAGACGCGATATGTGGACAGCCTCATAAGCAGCTACGCTTATCTTTACATTCAGAAGATAAGTTTACTCCCGATCATGCACAACATAAAAAAATCAATTTAGCCTGTTTAGGCTAAGTTGGGCCGTCATGTTTCTGGGCACCGGTGTCCTCTTTGGTGATGAGTATTGCCATAGAATGTTTTTTATTCAAGTTGCTGGTCAAGTTAAAAGCAGTCAAAAGTTCTTTAGAGACTGGACATAGACTGTATTTCACAGTAATGTTTTTGTTTTTACGCTTGAAAAATCAAAGTAATGTCTGTATTTTCATTTAAACCAGCAGTCACTCGTCAGCAACTATTTCAGCTTGTGTTCTCTCCAGCATTCCTCATTAACTGTAGTTGCAGAGGAAATTGTGATTTAAAAGAAGCATTTTTTCTTCTAAAAACTGTTTTTGAAATGCAAGTAACACAATTACATTGACTTTAGTAGCTGTAATCAAATTACACAAATATAAAATGTAATTCGTTACATTACTGTGTTCCCCAAAAATGTGCGATTTTAAAAATAGGGGCGTGGCACCAAACCCCACCTCTAAACCCAACAGTCACTAGGAACGAGTAAATCATACTAAATTGTATGAATTCGTACAAATTAGCCACAAAATCTAAAAAAGTTAAGAACTGCCGTGAGATTGTGTTGAATTCACTGATATTAAGTGGCTCTTGAATTAAAAGTAAAAGATTAAGAATACATAATCCATTTTTCTTTCACCATTACTTTTACCAAAATAACCACATAATTATTATTACATTTCCAAATATTAATTTTGCCATTAATTGTAGTAATTCTGTAGGACTTGTGTTTGATCAAAAGTCTGACAACAGCCGGTGCTCCACACAGAGATCTGATGACAGCTTTTGTTTTAAATATTAAAAGTATAAATCAAATATAAAACATTTTAAATGTTCTCCAAAGTTTTTAGCTGAACCTCTTGTAACAATAGACACAATATTTCTTTGTTTTATGACACCAGAAAGTAGACTGCATGCTAAGTTGTCATGGCAACCATATAGAATGCACATTACGAGATATGCAACACTCAAAGAGTAGAAAATATGCAAGTATAAAATTATTTGTATGTAACATTATCAGACTTGAGATTTAGTTCTCGATATTAACAAATTTTTATCAATTAGTTTTCAATAAATCATAATAATTTGCATGCATTTTATGAAGCTTTCTACAATCCTGCGATACATCGAACTCAAACATTTGTAACTAAACATAGTAATTTACTGCAGATTTTTTTTTCTCTGGTGCGAACAGCGTAAATGTCTTTCGGTGTTGTTACAATCGTTAAAAAAAAATATATTCTCACGTACTGAAAGATTATGTGCATTTTAGTTCTGTTGCATTGAATAAACCGTACTACTTTTTGGGTACCCTTTTGGAAGGGTACCAAGCACAAAAAAAGGTTGCCCAAGACGGAGCAAGATGTGTCGCACGTCTATCTTTGAAATAAGGAACTTCTTGAGCTGATGTTAATAATGTGCACGTAATTATTGAAGTGCTTCTGACATCCAATCCTTTTAGAAACGGACAAAAGTAAGAGTGAAACGCGAAAAAACAACAAGAGCAAATGATTCTTTCAGCAATCAAAACCATGAACAAACTGCCATGTTTAACTATTACCCTTAAACGGAATTACCCTTAAACAGAGGTTACATGTGATGGTGAAGATTAAAGACATGTATAAGAGGTATGCACTGACTGCGCTATATGTTGCGTGTTGTTTTTGAACCCAAATAATGCCTAAATGAATGCTGTGTGTAGTTTTTCTGTAATTTTTAACATATCAGAGACTGTAAGGGTATATGTGTTCATACATGTTAAATTTATTTATCTTATATAATTGCAGACGCTACAGTAAGCTATTCATCATTGATCTGCAGTTATAATCAAATCATGTTCATAGAAAAGCTATTAATAAACATTTATACAGAAGTATTTATGGGTATAAAGCATCTGTTTTGTGAGAAGATATGATATGTGAACGACCAGTACAGCTTTACTTTGACATTTCCTTGAGCGAGAATGAAGTCGACTAAAACTTTGCCGTACACCACGCCCCCCAAAAGAGTACCAGGGTAAACACAAGCCTGATAAAGGTGACCCCTAACGTACTGTCCCACTTAGTGGAAACAGGACATAAAAGATTGTCTCACAGACAGTACTTTGAATTAAGTTACTTGAAGACCGACGGGTTAACATCAATGCTGAGGAACTATACCATTCATCGTCTTCAAGAAAGTCTTCTCTCCGTAACAACTTTGGTCAGCTTACTTATTTTATGTATTAAGAGTAATCTTATACATTGGCGAACCACCCAAGAACCTTTAAGCCAAATACAGCAAAATCTAACAGTACAATGATTAAAATGCAATGCTGTAACTTAATAAAAATTTGTATTATTATTTTATTACACTGAAAAAATATTGTCTGCAAAACTGTTGCAAACCATTTGTGTTGAATTTAAACAAACATATTAAATTTAATAAAATTCAACTTAAATTGTGTGTTTAAATTCAACCCAAATAAATTGTTTACAGCCACTTAACGTGAAAAAAAATGAGTAAATGCAAGGAATCATCTCTGAATATTTTTTTTCAGTGTAACGAGCTACAGCAACAAGTAATATAATACTGTAATGATGTTTCTTTTGTAATGCTTTACTGCCTAGACTGCAGATGGGATATTCATCCCAAAGCCACATTCTGCTATTACACTAAATAGTCACAAGAGACAGTCGTGACAGAAACACTTGAGGTTTTACACACATCTAGATTAACACACAGAGAAGTGTGACATGGTACACATAACACTAATTCCTACACACACATACACACACCAGTAACTGCTGCTGTCGAGAGATTGTCTTGTCTGAAAGTCAGAGATCTGTCAGGAGTCGACAGACACGACTCACTTCCTGTGGACGAACCCCATCTGGCCCTCAAACAGCTTCAGAGAACTTACAGTTCTTGAATGCGCGCGCACACACACACACATTCATGGTCCAATGAATGAACAGCGTGTAATGCTTCCTGCTTAATGAACAATTATATAATGACCTTATTACTGTGTAAACTACTCACAAATACAAGTATAAAATAATACAATGTAATATAATCTTGTGCATTTCAACAACTTTTTGGGGGGGGTTTGAATGAGCTGTTATTACAAATCTGAATTATTTTAGAAAATTTGGATTGAGCAATTTTTTTGCTATGGCTGGAAGGATCAGAAATTGTTCTCTAATTTTGACCTGTGTTATTATTCATAAATTTGTTTTTACATTGTGCTTCAGAATATTTGCAACTCAATAAATATGCTTCAGATAAGACTAAATCAAATTAAACTGTGACCTAAATATAAGAATAGCATTTTTAAAGAAATTCCATAGGCACTGCACACATTGATTTGGTTAAAATCAAAACAATTTCAGCAGGAATTTTAAATTACCAACCTGGAATGTCCATGAAATGTGTTGAAAATAACAATGTCTTTACCACATTTTGCAGGTAAGGCACATCAAGTGTTTAAAAGATAGTTCACACAAAACTGAAAATTCTGTCATCATTTACACCAGTAGTACCGGTCCGTGGATCAACTGGTACCGCACAAGAAATCATGAATTATTTCCAGTTTATTAATTATCAGAGTCTGAACAATCTTTTATTTAAAATATATTTTATTATGAAAATCGAGTGTATTCTCTCGGTTACATCTTAGTCACTTGGGTGCCCAAATTAATACACCACAAGCAGTGTCTTGGGAAAGTTTCTTAGCTAAGGGGAAAAGGCCCAGTAAACGACTCGCGAACTGCCAAGGAATGGATCCGCAACCATTTTTGTCAACAAATCAGGTGAATTCAGCATGTCTGTGCGAAAAGATTAACTATTGGTAAGTGTAATGACATGTCAAATGGCGTTCGCAAATCCAGGACAAAAAAGAAGACGAGTATTAAAAATACTATAGTAAATTAGAGTAAAGGGAAATATTCATTCATTCATTCATTCATTCAGTTTCTTATCGGCTTAGTCCCTTTATTAATCCGGGGTCGCCACAGTGGAATGAACCGCCAACTTATCCAGCAAGTTTTTAGGCAACGAATGCCCTTCCAGCCGCAACCCATCTCTGGAAAACATCCACACACACATACTACGGACAATTTAGCCAACCCAATTCACCTGTACCGCATGACTTTGGACTGTGGGGGAAACCGGAGCACCCGGAGGAAACCCACGCGAAGAACATGCAAAAACATGCATGTAAACATGCGAACATGCAAAAACATGCAAAAAAAAAAATAAAAATTTAAAAAACATGCAAAAACATGCTAACTCCACACAGAAATGCCAACTGAGCCAAGGTTCGAACCAGCGACCCAGCGACCTTCTTGCTGTGAGGCGACAGCACTACCTACTGCGCCACTGCCTCGTCCAGGGAAATATTTAGCATTGTAATAAGCATTATAATGTTTATATATTTACAACTCTTCATTAATAAATTACACTACATAATGTAGTATCATTAGTAGCTATCATGAACTAACAGTATTTTACCATATTACACTTTAGCCTTTAATAGAGTAAACTATATATTTTACTATAATAAAATACCATAACCACAACAAATTCATTTGAGTACTTCACCGTTGTGTAGTTCAAAAACATCATAGTACTTACTATAAATTACTTAAGTATTTTTGAGCACAGCTTCAGAATTAATGTTATTGCATCTTAACATGTACTTCTCAAGGTATGGTCATAAGGAATCCTGCTTCAGAAATAACTCCTCTCCCTCAGTCATCTATTCATCAAACAAATTTCTCGTGTTAGCCTACTTGTTTGGCGACATCATCAACTAGAGTGAAAGGTGGCAGTAACGCACCAAAAAGTTAGTTGTCAACCATCGTAAAACAAGAAGAAGAAGAAATCGTCATTTTCCCATCATATGGATCTATCTTCATGGGATAGACACCGGCCTCACATCTCAGTCAAAATCAGTGCTGACACCAATTGATCTGCGAATGGTAAATGTAGCTTGTGTGGACGCTACTGCGCTACTTTACCAAAAAAACTGCTTCACTAAAGAAAAGCTATTTGATTTAGAAAGTAGCAACGCTACCACCATGCTACTGAGAAATGTAGTTAAGCTAGTAGCATTACTACTTGTAGCGATGTACTGCCCAACACTGATGACAGGTCAGACGAGAAGTAGCTTTAGAAAGAGGAAATAAGCTACACAAGGGTAAAGTGAGGCGAAAAAAAACAAACTAAACTGTCTTTAAACTTTTAAAAACTGAAATAACTATGGATGAACTATCGCTTTAAAAGTGGTTATTATTGTTTATTATACCTGCTAGGGTTGGGCTGATAGACGATGCCATCGTCCATCGCTGAGACACGATGCAGAGCCGGCATCGCCAATCCTCTGCCCCGCCCCCGTCGCAAACTCGCTTGCGAAAAATACACACTTAGGTCCTGTTTACACTAATACATCTTAGTGTTAAAATGGCATTTAAGAACGAAAATTATCCACATCCACACCGTGTTTTACCTAGCATTTCTGAACAGCTCTTCGTCCGCTGAAAACGCACATCACGTGACCACACACACACACAGCCACAAACACTCATGCGCTCCTCTGAGCTCCTTTGTGCACCTTTTTTACCGACTAACCTCCCGCAGAAAAAGTGATTGACAGGTGGTAATTTGTGTGCAACTTATCTTTATTTATTTATGATTTGTTTATGAGTAAAACAAAGACCATGTAAGTCAAGTAGTTAAACGTTAGACAACAAATAATTAATTTGTAATGAATTAATTAATTTCCCAGAGATAGGTTGCAGCTGGAAGGGCATCTGCTGCGTAAAAACGTGCTGGATAAGTTGGTGGTTCATTCCACTGTGGCGACTCCGGATTAATAAAGGCACTAAGCCGAAAAGAAAATGAATGAATGAATTAATTAATTAATCAATTATTCATAAATAATTAATTCACCTGCTCAATGCCATCATCTAACGCAATGTTTCATATTAGACATCGTACGATGCCAAATTGGTCGACATTGCCCAACCACAATACCTGCCCTAACCAACATTTACCACATCAGTCTAGACACACTAAGCTGCTGTTGTTTTGAACACTTTACTTGGCGACATCATCATCCTACCCTCTGGTAACCAATATTTAGTGGCTCTTGAATCAAGACTAAAGGATTAAGAATACAGAATTTATTTTCCCAGCACAAAACAGTGACAAATATGAGGATCTGAAAAAAATAAATAAATAAAATACATTAGTGGAAAAACTTCTCCGCAGTATCCCAGGTTACCATAGTAACAGCTCAAAATGCACCACTCCGAGTCCGATTTGAGGTTTGCCCTGTACTAGTACAATGGAGTGGAAGTAATACTAACCAACAATCTCTGAAACCAATATATATATATATATAAAATTGCACCAATGACTGACTAGCTTATAGATAGTCTGACAACAAAAACAAACTGCAAAACAGACCCAGAGACTCCTGGGAAGGACTAATGCCTGACTCATGAGTTGAGGTGAGGGCTGTGTGATTATGTGCTGCTGGGTAAATGAAAGGTTTCAGAAGATCAACTGGCAAAATGTGCATCTGAGCTCATAGAAATTAACCAGAGAGAAACAAATATGTTTATATGAGTCAGCTTGACTAGCCTGATGCATATGGAAATATGGCTTGGATGAGTGTGTGTAGGTGTGTGTGTTCATTTATCAGGTACAAGGTTCAACCTGAACCCTTTCGTATATCACACATACACAAACAGCTTTCTTTCATGTGCATCCGCTGCCCCATTTATCGGAGGAGAGCCCATCTATCATCCGAGCCCCGTTGCCCGGGTAACCCAGTTAATATTCCAGACATGAGTCAAAGAGCGGGAAAGGAAGAGAGAGAGAGAGAGAGAAAGAGAATGCGAGAGAGAGAGAGACAGATTCTCACCGATCTGCAAACAAATAAGCAGCACAGTTGGCGATCCAGAAGAAGCCAGTTTTTTTACATAATGCTATTAAAATATATCAAGATAATTTAAAAGATGTGTGAATGTAAACTGCACAATACAAGGTGGAACACAAAACACATTTATTTACACCCAAAAATGAAAGATTACTCTCCGTTTAGTCACCCTCAAGTGGTTCCAAACCTTTATTAGTTTCTTTATTCTGTTGAACAATTTTGAAATCTGAAACCTGTAACCATCGACTTCCATTTGTATAAAAAATAAGTACTATAGATGTTGATGGTTTCCAGCCTTCTTTAAAATATCTTCTTTTTTTTCTCAACAGAACAAAGTGAAACAGGTCTGGATTTAGTAAAGGTTGAGAAAATGACAGAATTTTCAATTTTGAGTGGACAAAACACATATTTTTAGAAAAATCACAAGCAGAAATATACTCATATGAACTTAATTAGAAATCGGACACCAAATTTCTAATTTTAGGCCAAAACAATAAGAAACTGTTAACAGAAATACTTCTACCACTTTTATTTAACTTGCAGAAATGTATCTTTTTACAAAATCACATCCACATGTTGAATGAAATGTGCTCTATTCATACTGCTCAAACTGTAGAAATGTATAAAAAAAAATAATTTTTAAATGTAATTAAATTTAAATGTCATAAAATATGCATATGACAACCTGAGAGATGTAGTAAAACTCTCTATATTATCTACATAAAAAAACACAAACAGAAACACTCAAATGAATTAAATAAAAAAATAACAGAATAACAGACGCCAAATGTCTAATTTTGACCCAACACAACAAGAAACTGTTTACAGAAATGATTAAAAAAATTATAAAAAGATAATAAAAAGATAATAAAAATATAATAAAAAAAGTATAATAAAAAAGTGTAATAAAAAAATTCTAACATTTCTGCACAAGCATACTCATTTAACTACCAAAACATGCATATAATAACCTCAAAAATGTGGTAAAACTGTCTATATACCCAAACTTGCTTGGAGTGCATACAATTTTCAGTTGAGACAAAACTTACACATTTAATAAAATTACCAACAGAAATATACTTAAATTAATTCAACTTGAAATCAGGCACCATTGTTTTAATTTTGACCCAACACAACTCGAAACTGTCTACAGAAATACTTAAACAACCTTTATTTAACTTGCAGAAAAGTATCTTTTTACAAAATCGCATCCACATATATAGTGAAATATGCTCTATTGTTAATGCTCTAACTGTATAAAATATAAAAATAAAAAGGTACCTCAAAATCCAACATTTCTGCACAAACATACTCCTTTAACTACCAAAACATGCATATAACAACCTCAAAAATTTAGTAAAACTCTCTACACACCTAAACATGCTAGGAATACATACAATTTTCAGTTCTGAGTGAACAAAATCAATATAAAATCGGCAACAGAAATCTACTTGATAAATTTGATTTGAAATAAGAAAAATTTCTAATTTTGCCAAACACAACAAGAAACTGTTGACAGAAATGCTTTTAAAGAAATTAATTAAAAAAGGTGCATTAAAAAAAATCAGCATGAGCCATAAAAATGCATATGACAACCTCAAAAATGTAATAAAACTCTATATACTCAAACATGCTTGATCTATATGCAAACCCATTTAATTAATCAAATCCAGAGCAATATTCACAACACAATGCGAGCACACTCAAAAGGCTCACACCCAACCCATTCCTTCATTCAATTTTTCCAACTTTCATTCATAAACCATGGAGGTAGTGATGGGAAGGGGGGAGGGTAACCCCCACATGACTGCAGTACCTTCCAGCAGCATTGACTCCTCTCAGCCAATCAAACGCCAGCGGGAGAGGAAGGAAGAACAAAACAGGCTGGGCGGGGCCAAAGAGGAGCTACCGCATAACACCGCAGCCTTCCCTTCCCCCAACCGTTCATTCACTCGCTTGCCTTCCTTCTTTCATTCATCCCTTCACCGATTCATGCGTTCATTCATAAAGTGCTGCATGTCGACCAGATGCAGGACTCGCTCTCATCATAGTGGTGCAGTCCGGCTTTACAACATGTTGTGTCTCTCAAGAGGGTAATAAGGAAACAAAAAAGAAAAGAAAAAAAGACGACGCTGGCAGAGAGAGAGAGAGAGAGAGAGAGAGAGAAAGAGAGAGAGAGAGAGAGACTCACACTCATTCTGACCAATAGTGACTCATGAGTTTTCCATTCAAAAATGGTTCATTCAAAAGTCAGTGCCTTCAAACTGTTTCACTGAAGACGAAATGAGATTGTTCTGACGCACAACAAAAGAATACTTGAATGCATCTCTCTTTCTTTGATAGCTTGTTCACTGCAGCGGTGAAACCAATAGCAACGGAGGAAGAGAGAGAGAGTGTGTGTGTCCTGCTGATGGCATGCTGGTATGAGCTGCAATGGGCACTTCAAAGCCTATCTTTGCTCTTTCCATTCTGTCAGCAGTGACTCTAATGAATGCGAGTTTGCCCACTGACTGAGTGGAAAAAGCACACACACACACACACACACACACACACACACACACACACACACACACACACACACACACACACACAAACACACACACACACACACACACTTGAGTAGGCATAAATACAGGTACTTACACAGGTGGATATACTAGATTACAGGAATGCTCTGTATTTGATTCAACTCTGTCAGCTACATGCTGCCATATACCATGAAAACGAGCGATCACTCAGTAATTATTATAAAAAGTGTGACATTTAGTCAGCCTCATTTATTTCCAAACCTGCTTTATCTCTGCAGAACCCATTAGTATTTGTTTTTGTTGAAGTCATGTTTGCTGCCATTGTAAGTAAAATAATAAATACAAATTATAATTAACAGGTAGAAAATGTTCTTTTGTGTTTCACAGAAGAACGCATACAGGTTTGCATCAGAGCAAGTAAACTATGAAATTGGTCACACTTTATTATAATGTGCAATTTCCGTCATAAATCATTAATTATACATTTGGCTTCAATAAGCTCGTATTTTGCTGGTTATTAATAGCTAGTAAGTTATAGTTATATTAGAAGCAACATATTATTCATTCATTCACCTTCACCTTAGTCCCTTTTGTTAATCTGGGGTCACCACAGCAGAATGAACCTCCAAATTATCCAGCATATGCAGAAGCCCTTCCAGCTCCAACCAATCACTGGGAAACATCCATACACACAACTATTTACACTCATACACAACGGACAATTTCTCTAACCCAATTCACCTATAGGGCATGTGTTTGGACTGTGAAGGAAACCGGAGCACACGGAGGAAATACACGGCAACACGGGGAGAACATGCAAACTCCACACAGAAATGCCAACTGACCCAGCCGGGACTCGAACCAGTGACCTTCTTGCTGTGAGGTTGACAGCACTAACAGCCAATATCTTAATAATAATAATAATAATAATAATAATAATAATAATAGGCATGTAATAATTCAGCAGTTAAAATTTAAACTGAAGTGTTAGCCAAAAAGGTTTTTTAGGGTATTTATCATAATTACAACTATTTTCATAACTAATTAACTCATTATTACTAATATATTATTATTACCTATTATTATATGTTATCTGCTTGCAGCAGGTACAAATTAATGTATAAATAAGGTGAGTGAGATGATTTACATTTATATTCATCCTCCTCGAGTTATTTTAGAAGCAATGGATTATTCATTCTTTTTAAAAAATTGTTGGCTCAGTCCCTTTAATTAGCAGGGGTCGCCACAGTGGAATGAACCGCCAACTTAACCAGCATCTGTTTTACGCAGCGGATGCCCTTTAAGCTGCAACTCATCACTGGGAACACCCATACACACCCATTCACACACAAATTCACTTACCCAATTCACCTATTGCGCATGTCTTTGGACTTGTGGGGGAAACAGGAGCACACGAACAAAACCCATGCCAACACAGGGTGAACATGCAAACTCCACACAGTCAACTGACCTAGGCAAGGCTCGAACCAATGACCTTTTAGCTGTGAGGCAACAGCGCTACCCACTGCGCCGCCCAGCAATGTATCATAATCTAATTATATCCAAACAGCCCTAAAATTTTCACAGATGAAACCGTTTAAAGCAGTTTTATTATGGTTTTATTGTCATTTTACTTCAGCAAAGATGCATTAATTGACAGTCAAACCTGTTTTTTTAAATTACAAATATTTCTATTTTCTGCTTTTTGACTTAAGAACAATGCTAAAATTTCAGCTTTGCCATCACCGAAATAAGTTTCTACATAACACGAATATAAACGTTTTTTGATTAGAGTAATATTAAAAAATATGCTTACCTTTTATTAAATATAAAAGGCATTAAAATTACGGTTTCACTGTCTTTTGGATCAAATAAATTGCCAAACATTTCATATGTTCAATGCGTTTATCCTTGCAGACAGATTAACCACGCCGAGACCGAAGGAAAAAAAAAAAGTCCAAAAAAGGTAGGTTTTCATGCATATTTCCACTCAAACAAACCTTTAGGAACATTACCTATGAAAAGCAGTTCATACATCATTTCTCAGGTCAAGCTAAATCCCTGAAAAAACATAACATTGATATGCAAATTTACTGATGTTTGTGACATCATAACATGCCCATTTCCAAATGATCCGTTTTACACCATTGTTTCCATTAATGCTGCTGGAATTCATTTGTTTATATATTTTAATCAAGTTTTTCATATGCTCCACACATATCAGCACTGCCTTCTCCCTGTGACAGAATCTGCCAATGCTAACTGCAGGGATTCCTCTTCTACTCATGCAACAAACAGTTACACAACCATCGAAACTTGAGACACGCAGCCTTAACAGCCTGCTCAGGAATCTGCCCCCAGCCAGTGCATTATGGGTAAGGACTTATGTTGTTGTGGCCAGTATTCTTGAGCAAGAAAAAAAATAAAAAAGAAAAGAAAGATTCTATCTACCCTGATGCATTAGGCATGGTACGTACACACACACACACACACACACACACACACACACACACACATACACACACACACACAGTTGAAGACAAGGACAAAGAAAATTTCGTAACAAATTAATCTGTGTAGTGGCAGTGAAAGAAACAGAAAGAGCCGGACGGAGAACAAACACTAACCATAAGATGAACAAGAAACTACAATATCAAACTCACCAGCAACACAACCGCAGCATTACATAAAGAAAAGACATTTACATTACTCGTGTCAGAGGTCACAAGTGAAGCATATGAGAAAATATGTGTGTGTATGTATGTGTGTGCGTGTGTGTGTGCGTAAGAAACTCTCGCCCTGTTACCCGGTTGAGAAAGGTCACAGAGAGAGTAGCTGTTATGTTTATGAGAGCCGACTGCAGAGGAAACATGATGTGAGTGTAAAAAGTGTGTCTATGTGGAGAGAGAGAGAGAGAGAGAGAGAGAGAGAGAGAGAGAGAGAGAGAGAGAGAGAGAGAGAGAGAGAGAGAGAGAGAGAGAGAGAGAGAGAGAGGCAGATAGAAAAAGGGTGTTTCCTCAAAGAGCTCTTGTAAGCAAATCCTGTTATTCTTTCAACATAAAACACATACAAGTATCAAACACTCAATTTAATTTGCATAATACGATCAATTTGCATTTCATTTAGCAAAATCAAAAATCAATCCTACCAAGTACAATCAAACCACCTCAGACTAAACCACATCATTTTAATTCCAAGGTTAAAGGGAACACAAATGAAGATATCTTGGAAAATGCTGGTTGCTGGCACCAATTGACTTCCATAGAAGGAAAAAAGCTTAAATGCAGGCACCCATCGACTCCCATAGTAGGATAAAGCTGGTTGCTGGCACTAATTGACTTTCACAGTATAGGAAAAAGCTAATTGTTGGCACTAATTGACTTCCACAGTAGGAAAAAGCTTAAATCCAGGCACCCATCAACTTCAATAGTAGGAAAAAGCTGATTGCTGACACCAATTGACTTCCATAATATAGGAAAAATTAGTTTTCCTACTATGCAAGTCGATGGCTGCCAGCAACCAGCATTCTTTGCATTGTCGTCTTCGAAGAAAGAAGAGTGGTTGAAAATGGGAGAGTAAATAATAAAGATCATTTTCATTTTAGGGTGAACGATCCCTTTAAACAACTAGTTAGTGATTTTCAACTATCCCGTTAAATCACTGCTAGTTATAGGAACCTTCAAAAAAATCTCCGCTGACATATTTACAACAAGAATCATTTAATGGCTTATTAAAAGCATCATGATTCAGCTACCATAATACTAACTTTCAATCTTTATTCTTTGCTGTTGTCCTTCAAACAATAGGTATCAATCATTCACTCATTCATTCATTTTCCTTCAGCCTAGTGTCTTGCAAAGTTCCAACCCCAATCAGATACATCTGGACTAGGTAATCAAGGCTTTCTAGAAACATCTTACATGTGTGTTGGGGCAAGTTGGAGCTAAAATCTGCGGGATATCGGCCCTCCGGAATCGAGTTTGGACACCCCTGGTTGGTCCCTTTATTAATTAGGGGTCACCACAGTGGAATGAAACACCAACTATTCCAGCATATGTTTTACACACCGGTTGCCCTTTCAGCTGCAATCAAGTACTTAGAAACATTATTGTAAATAGGCAACTCATTATATAACAGTAGTTTCTTCTGCAGACAATCAAAAATATATATTGCTTAAGGGGGCTAATAATATTGAGCTATTAAAACAGGTTTCAAAAAATTTAAACCTGATTTTATTCTAGCCAAACTAAAACAAATAAGACTTTCTCCAGAAGAAATTTTTTTTATAGGAAATACTACAAAAAAAATTCCTCTGTTAAACATTATTTGGGAAATATTTATATATAAAAATAAATTCACAGAAGGGCGAATAATTTTGACTTCAACTGATAATCGTTTTGATTAATCGTGATTAAAATTATAACCAAAATAATCGTCATTATGATTTTTCCCATGATCGAGCAGTCCTACTCTACTGCCAATTTAATTTATTCAAATCACCTAAACTGGCATGTCTTTGGACAAAGAGGGAAAGCAGAGCCCCCGGAGGAAACCCAAGCGAACACCGGGAGAACATGCAAACTCCACACTGAAATGCCAATTCAAACAGCCCAGGACTCGAACAAGTGACCTTCTCGCTGTGACGCAATAGTGCCAACCACTGAGCCACTGGGCCACCCCACAACAGATTTCATTTCATACGATTTCATTCATGTAAAAACATACAGCTTTTAAAAGAGGCTCAAATCCCACCCCTAACTCTATCCCTCATTTGGGGGATGAGCATGAATTCGATCAAATCATATTAAAAGCTTTATGGTGCAGCTCCTATAATACTCATTTTAAATCTTAATTCTTTGCTGTTCTCCTTCAAACAACAGGTTTTGCTTCATATGATTTCATTCATGTAAAAACATACAGTTACAGGAGCTCAAATCCCACCCCTAACCATACCCATCAATGGGGGATGAGCATGAATGAGATCAAACCTCACGAAGTGCAGTGAGACTGCATTGGTTTTACCTATTAGGAAGCAAGAATGCATTTTTTCAACCGTATTTTGACGTTTCTATTGAACCAACTGCACATATATAAGATTCTCAACATTATACATTTGCATAAAAATAATTCTTTCCGATTTCGTTTTGTCCAATCAATCCAAACTATCAAGAATCCCCTCACTCAAATCATGCTAAATCACAGCGTTTTAATTTCAAGGTTAATCACTAGTCTTTAAACGCTGCATTAGAAATGCACTTCATTGATCGGTGCTCTTTAAAGCCGCATGAAATAAAGCTCATCGCTGACCCACACTTGCCTCGAAACCAATGCGCTTTTATTATGCCACTTTAAGTGTGTGAATAGGGGCCCGTTTGATTGGTAATTGGATTGAGATATAGCTGAAGCGGTCCCTGGGGGATGGGAGCTCGTGTCATTGCATTGACGAGCAGATCCAGAGCTCAGAGAGCATGTCAGAGGTCCACACTCATCTCCAATACAGCAGCAGCTGAATACCGACTATATAGTTTGCGTGAGCTGAACAACACTGCCACACTGAGCCTGACTATAACACTGCAAGTATTGCAACTAATGTTATTAGAGCAATGGTCAACAAATAACTCAGCACATTGCTTGTCCACCTGCCAATATTATCAGCCCTCCTGTGATTTTTTTTTAAATTAAATTTTCAAATTTAACAGAGCAAGGAATTTTACATAGTACAGTAAAACTACAGTATTTTTTTCCTCTGGAGATAGTCTGATTTGTTTCATTTCGGCGAGAATAAAAATTGTTTTACATTTTTTTCTACACCATTTTAAGGTCAATATTATTAGCCCCCTTAAGCAAAGCTTTTTGTCAATATTCTATAATGACTTGCCTAATTAACCTAGTTAAGCCTTTAAATGTCACTTTCAGCTGAATACTAGTATCTTGAAAGATATCTAGTCAAATATTATTTACTGTCATCATGGCAAAGATAAAATATTATTCACTTATTAGAGATGAGTTATAAAAACTATTATGCTTAGAAATGTGTTGAGAAAGATCTTCTTTCTTTTAAACAGATATTAAGGACAAAAATATACAGGAGGCTAATAATTCTGACTTCAACTCTGTATACTTTTTTAATGATGAAGATGTCTGTATGAATTTAGAAAATGAACCACAAAAGGAACCAGGGATATTTCACAAAAAGAAAAAAAAAATACATTTACTGACTATTTATTTACTTATTCTCAGGTGATTCCAAACCTTTATCAATTGTTTATTATGTTGAAAACAAAAGAAGATACGTGGAAGAATAAACAACTGACTTGCTTAGAAGGAAAAACAAATATTACAGAAGTCAGGGGTTACTAGGTTCCGGCTTTCTTCAAAGTATCCTCTTTTGTGTTCAACAGAAGAAAGATATCAAAAATGTTTGACAACTGAATTGTGCATAAATTATGACAGAATTTTCAGTTTTGGGTGAACTATCCCTTTAAAAGGCATTTTGTAAAGTGATTCTATTAAGATTCACTTTTTCTTAAGCAGCTTTAGATGCCTGTTTTGCTATAAAAAACATGCCAATAACTGATCTAAAAAAACAGAAGCACATTAAGCTATTTCTTGATATAATATTTAATATGCATTTAATCAAATTTTATTGAAGTTTTTTTTTGTGTAGTGCTTTTTTTACATTAATGTTTGTTCCAAAGCACCAATACAAATGGTGCATGTTATTACATTACAGTCAAAGGTCATGGTGTTGTGAATAGTGTGGACAGTGTATACACATAGTTAACCTGCAGTATATATAGTGTTCTTTTCAAAAAGGGCATAACTATGTGTATAATACATTTTCAATGAGGTGTATTTGTGTACTGCTTAAGATTTTTTGTTGTCTATGAAGTCCTTGGAGTTTAATTTAACCTCGAAACAATGCCAAAGTAAAAAAGAAAAAAAATCCTAATGTCTGATTTTGCTGTTGTTTTGCTTCATAAGAGCTAACTTTAGCATTAGATGCCATGGGTATTAATTTTATTTTGCCTGAATATATGTTTGCTTGTTTTGTGACTCTAAAAATGCAAGTAGACACTTATTTGCATTGTAAGTATCACCAAAGACCACGGTTTAATGGCATTTAGCTAAAATTCACTTTCAATGTTCTCCTGTGGTACTCTAAGCTGCCATCAGAGTAAGCAAATGAACAGCAACAATTAATTTATGAATGATTTCAAAATGTCTTTTTTTTATTCCAAAAATGCTAAATTAGTTCTTAAGTTCTAAAACAAAACAAAATTCCACAAATTCAATCTGGAATAAATCTTTGAACAAATTTTCACTGTACACAATACCCTAAATACATTTTATAAAGGAAAGACACAACAAAATGGCATTTACAGCATGTCTCAATTGACAAAACACTAAAACCCATTGGCTTAACAAAGTTCTTAGTTGCCTGACCTCATTTAGCTAATTGTGCAGTCTGCTGTCAATACCTTAAACCATTTCACATGGTAAAACACAATGTGCAGATCTTACTTAAGAGTTTTCTTTTTTTAGCAAAACTCTAAACACATTCTCAAAACACATTCTGCACTCTAATGCACATGGCATTAAGTAGCAACAATCAAATCAAAATAGAGAAAGTATGTCACTGATTGAATGCAAACACTCTAAACTGATGTCATGTTTTTCAAATTAAGTGACACAACCGAAATAAGCAAACAGGTTGATGGAGGTGGGAGGAGGAGTGTCAAAGCATGGTTAGAAAAAAACTATGTGAAAGAACGAGTGCAATGGGCAGTTTATGAACTTATACCTCCCTCCATACTCGCCTTTCCTAAATCCGATTGAGGTGTTTTATGGAGAGTGTAGGATAGACAGCCCTACACCAGAGTAGATCTGCTGCAAGTCTTGGATTTAGGATGTGGTGATATAGGTGAGGAGTCATGTCAAAGGTTGTATATGGCACACAACACACACACGCTTAACCGTGGCTTTTGGAGAGACAACATTGCATTGTGTGTGATGTCAATGAAGTGTTCTGGCCTAACCCTGAACTAAGACAAGAAGAAGGTAATTGATCACGTTTCCACCTTTGATTTTTGTCCCTTTTAGTATTGTATACTGTAGTACAGTGCATTGTAGACTGTATGCTGTACAATGAACAAATTGTATGGGCCTGAACATTGAGATAAAAAAAAGTTATGCTCCCTGAGAACTGCATCTGTTTTGTGCTGTATTGTTTACTGACTACTTGAGAGTGTCAGAGTGAATAAATTGGTTTATTATTTGAGAGCAGTGTTTGATTTTGAACACATGTAAAACTGTTTTGAGACAAAAGTTTCATTTTATTTTACAAGAGAAGTCAGGGGTTTTGTTAACAGTGTTTGAAGGTGAGGTTTTGTGTTGGATTATGTAATAAAATGGAGCTAGGGTTCTTAAATTGTTTTAGTAAACGAGAAAAACTGTAAAATGTAACGAAAAACAATGCAGCAGCGCCCCCTGTTGATGATCCGCCATGTACACAACACAACAGTTTAAGATTACTCGTTGAATATTTAGTATATATGTAGATTTTGTATCGAAGTACCAAACTTACCCAGCATCAAAATGTTTTCTTCGGTTCCCACGTGTTGTTTAAGCAGATGCCCGAATTTGGTGAAGTCTCCGAACCACTCGAAGCTTTCCTCCGTCCTGTACCGCTCATTCCAGTAATCCACATCTTTATATCTGGCGTTAGAGTCCGGCAAATAATCCATATTTCTATAACACATAAGCACAAAAACATGCGCGTATTGATTACGGACACTGCTTGTAACTACTGTAAAAGTGTCTGTAAATAATTGGCATAATATTGGCTGATTAAAAGAAATGCTGATTTGGTGAATAAAGTCAGATGACAACATTTAAACAGAAAAAGCGCGGAAGCTCCTACCGAGTCAGTCTCGCTATATGTTTGACATGTAATTAAACGTGCTTACAAAACATTAGCAGGTACAAACAGAGGTCTGTCGAATTTCTGGACCTGACAAGACAGACACAACCCACGTGTGTTTTTTTATCATGAACTCCAACCTCGATGTAATCCTGACGTCACGCGAGAAAATCTAATACGATTTCAAAATAAAAGTTATATTGCAACTCAATAAATAAGCTACCAAACGAGCATAATTTCCACTAAATGCTCATTTTGTATTCAATATGACTAAACACTAAATCATTTACTTTGGAAGTGTAGTTACTGTAAAGTGTTTTGGGTTGACTTATCCAATTTTAATAAAAAAATCTTATTTCCAAAGTTTTGTATATCCCCAAAATTTTTATTCTTTGGTTACTCTCTGAACTTAGATCCTCCTCACTGAAAATGTGTTAATAATTTATTGATTTTCTGGCTAAATTTTACATCCATAATAGTACATTTTTCAGAAAGGACTTTGATTTATATGTGAACTTAAAATACTCCAACAATTATATTATGTAAAGCTATTTCTTGGTGTAAAACATTTAAACTTGGAATTTTATTTATGTACCCATTTTTGTCTCTTTGTTCATATTGTATCTTTGTAAATGTTCGTTCTAGCATAATAATACAAAATAATTAAATGAAAATTATTTAATTACACTATTTAGGCAAGGCAAGTTTACTTATATAGTCCATTTCATGCACTATAGTAATTCAAGTGCTGTACATGAACAGGAAAGAAGAGACAAGTATAAGAATGTAAAAACAAAGAATAAAAATGATTAAAAACAGGGAAAACCGATTAAAATTGTGTTAAAACAGGTTTTAAAAGACTAAAATAGTGTACTGAATTATATATTTGTTACACTATTTTCAGAATTTATATTTATATAACTTATTTATTCAGAGTTTAGTTGTGTACTGATTAAATAAATCCGCTTGTGTGTTCAGGCCTGTAGCCAGGCTGGTAAAAGTGGTGGTTCTTTTTCTCAAAAAGTGGACCTTTTTGAGGATATTTGGCTCATTTTCTATTTAATGAGGTATATCAATAGAAAAAAAATAGGAATATGTAAAAGTTTTATTAGGCAAATAATAAACTGGGCCAGCACATTCAACTTTCATGTATTTACGAATCACTGAAAACTGGACTAAAGCAATTTATCAGAACTTCTATGTTAAGCTGTTTTGACCATAGACTGTAAACAGGCTTATAAGAAAATAAAAACAAAGAATAAAATCATTAAAAGCAGATTAAACTGTGTTAAAACATGTTTTAAAATAATGAAATAGTGTACTGAATTATATATTCAGTTCACTATATTCAGAATTTATATTTATACAACTTATATATTCAGTATATTCAAAGTTTAATAGTGTACTGATTAAATAAATCTGCAAGTGCGTTATTTAAAAAATGAAGTGTAGATATAATAATAATGAAGTGTAGAGTTTGCAAAAGTAAAGTTGTACATCTATTTCACATATATTTATATCATGTATTTGTGAACTACTAAAACTGTACTAAAGCATTTTCAATTTACTAGAACTTTAAGCTGCTTTGACCAGACTGTGAAAAAGTCTTTGACACAATCTTTAGAAATCAAGATGAATTGAAATGAACTAGGCATACAGTATTAGCAAACATGCACTGCCACGGCAAGCACTTGCAGTCACAATCAACAGCATCACTTTATTAGAGACACATCATCATTTGACTGACCATAAAGACTATTATCAGCTTTTTAATGGATGATTGTCTCTCTTTATAGGAGTATTCATTTGCACAATTTGCAGGTTGTTTTATTTGCATACAGCAATTGTTGTGCTAATCTTCATTAACGATGATTGTCTTGCAAACTGATCCAATGTCTGTAAAACGTTGATACAACATTTTGAATACGTGAGGGGTTTATGTAAATTAAATATTCCATGGACATGTACAGTGCTCTGGAGCTTATCTGGAGCTTATCTAACAAAATAACTTACGATAAAGGTCTAAAAACAAGCACAGCCAAATTAATAAGTTTTAGAAAATTTAATACATATTTAAAAAGAGGAAAAATCAAGAGAAGCAAAAAATAGAAAAATTTAGTTGAAATTTTGTAGGTTGGAATTTTTCAATATTTTGCTTGAATTTAAATGTATTATTTATTATTATTTCTAAATATGTTTGGTGACTAAAATATTATTTTAACAAATATATCTGTTCAACAAATCTGTTTTGTTTAAACGCAACAAAATGTATTATTCTCTGTAAAATGGATAAAAATATTCATTTTCAAAATGGGCTGTACTCAATTATGCTGAGCACTTTATATTAGGACTGGAAAAAAGTATGCACAGCTATACAGATGTAACTTTTTTGTCTGTTACATGGCAGGCAGGCATGCATTATATATATATATATATATATATATATATATATATATATATATATATATATATATATATATATATATATATATATATATATATATAAATACAAACTTTGAATAGATATATAAAAATCTATGAAATAATACTTATAAAAAAACTATTATATCAACTATCTTTTGTATAGTTTGAAATATATATTTTAAATATATTTTTTATGGGATTAATAGGATACATGGAGGATAAAACCTGCATAAATAAAACTATAAATAAATAAATACACAAATGCCTGCATAAATAAAACTATGTATAAATGAATACGCAAAAAAAATTAAAAAATAAATGTAGGCTACATCTACAAATTACTGCATAAATAAATGTGCTGGCAGGCAGACTAATAATTAAATAAATTACACAAATGTTGGGGGAATAAGAAATTGCTGAACTGAAAGTAGAAAAGAAAACACTTTTAAAACTTTTTCATACAATTTTCTAGTCTCCTTAATGTGATAACTGGATGACTTTATGGATAATTGTACAAACAGTTGTACAATGTTTTACGACGTTGCACTACAAATTTACATATTCATATGTTGTCTTTCGATATGGAAGACGAAACCTGCAAAAACAATGAATAAATAAATAAACAAACAAATAAATAAATAAATATATAATCCACAAATTACTGCATAAATGAATATATAAATAATGAATAGTGCGGGCATATAAATAAATAAATGAATGTTGGGGGAATAAGTAAAAGCAAAACTGAAAGTTATTTATCTGCCCACACTATTAAATACTTATATATTCATTTATAAAGACTTTGTGAATTTTCATATATATTTAATTGTTTGTTTGCGAATTTATTTAGTCATTCATTGTTTTATTTAATCAGAAATGTGTGGATTTGTTTATTTACTCATCATCTGGATATATATTTATTCATTCATTGTTTTATTTATTCAGAAATGTATGGATTTATTTATTTATTTAGTTATTATTTATTTGGGTATTATTCATTCATTGTTTTATATATGCAGGAATTTGTGGATTTATTCATGTATGTGGGTATTTATTTATTCATTGTTTTATTTATGCAGGAATTTGTGAATTTATTTACTTATTTATTTGGGTACGTATTTAATCATTGTTTTTTTATGCAGAAATGTAGTTATTTGTTTATTTATTTTCTTGTTTGTTTATTTATTTGGGTATTGATTTATTGTTTCGTCCTCCATATTTCGAAACATTAATTTTGAAACTAATGAAAACGGAAAACTTGCAGTTATATGTTTGCTGTTTTTAATCAAAGCATTTTTGTTGTTGATGTTTTTACTATGAAATGAAAAATACCATTTTAAACTGAGGACCTAAGTTTTGGGGGCGGTGTTTGTAGTGGGCGGGGAGTTGATGCACTTCCTTTGGCGCGCTGTGTGAAATTCAAATAAGCTGCGACTCAAACCGTTCGTTCAGCATAGCCAATTTTCTTCGCAGTACTTTCTCTGATCAGCACACTTTCGGCGGTCACTTTTTCACGGTGAGTTTTAAATTTGTCGTCTTATCTGTTTATACATTCGGAAGTTTAGTTTACAAGCGATATATGTTTTAGTTTGATCTCTTTATATTATGAATTAGCGTAGCACGTTAGCTTGCCCTGTCAAAGAAAACAAACATGTTGATTCCACTTTAACGTTAACGAAAAAACTAAAGCATCCGATTTATTTGTTAAATGAGACCGTTAAGTTCATGATAAGTGCCTCTAATAAAACGGATGGGCAATATATGTAAGTTAGCCGTTTTTTCTTTTAATGTTTATGTTGGCCGCTTGTTTAGCTGTGCAGAGATGTCGTGGGATTTTATGGTTCCGGTTTGTTTGGATGATCTGGTGAAGTCTGGAGCTGTTAATCAGTATGTGGTTCAGGATGTGCTCTCTGCTAAACAGCTTCCATCTCACATTAATAGTAAGTATTGCTATTGTTTCATCACCTCTGTATTGGGTCTGTTATCTGTATGGGTTAAATTTTTCTCTTGCTTTTATTAAGGTTTCAAAGCAGCAATGAGAAGTCAAGGGCCTCTTAGTATCCTGGAACATTTTGACACTGCATACAGCGTTTTAAAGTAAGTGTGGACTAAAGTTTTTCTTTCACCTAATAAAAATGATTATTAGTAATGACTAATAGTACAAATAAGATGTGACATTTTGTGTTAAAGTAAATTAAAGCCTATATTACCTTTTTGGTCGCTATTAAAGGTGTAGATTACCCAAAATGTTGTCTTATTTACACATAATCATGTTTTAAACGCTCGTTTTTCTTCGGTGGAACACACAATAACTATTATTATTATTGGTATTTAACAAGACCATACATGGTAGTATATAATACAGAAAAAGAAGAAAATACAGAGTGTCTTTTCTTATTTGCTCACTATCCCCACAAAATAAATAAATGTATGAATTAAAAACAAACATCTTTTGAAAGAAAAACATTAAATATGCCAAAAATATATAGATACATATAGTAAGTTTAACAAAAAAAAGATTTTCTTAGATTTTCAATATTTTCTTTTCTTTTTTTCCAGTTATTTACTGTATGATATCTCCAGGTGTTGTAAAAAGATTTGAGAGATCCTGCAAGTAAACATCTTCTCAAGTTTTATGCAGCTAAAGATTTCTCAGATCCACATATAATGTGATAAAGGAATCGCCTGTTTCAACTTGAGAAGAATGACTCGTCTAGCTAAAAGAGCAGAAAAGCAAAAATCTGGCAAGATGCGACAGTCAAGTCAACTCTCTCTGAAATTTTAAAAGGGCTGTCAAGAGGTTAGGGTGTAGATTTATGTCAATAGCTTTATTAAGTGCATCAAAAACACTGGACCAGAAATTTGTCAGTTGTGGGCAACCCTGAACATATGGAGATGATTTAGCAGGAGACTGCTTGCAGTGAAGACGGGCATCATTTCTATTTTGGCATTAGTCAAGTGAGTTTTGTGGAGCACCTTGCGTTGCATTAGCCAATGTCTGGCTTGAAAATATTTAAAATATCTTCTTCAAAACAACAAGGCCATTTTTCCAAGATTCTTTGAGAGAAACCATAAGATTTACATTTAGTGTTCTCATTAAATTAGACCACAAAATAACTTAATAGAATGCTGGTTGGTGGGACCCATCGTAAAAAAACATTACCATGGTCGTTAATGGGTCCCAGCAAGCATCTTTCTATACAGTTGAAGTCAAAATTATTAGTCCCCCTGAATTATTAGCCCCCTGTTTTTTTTCCCCAATTTCTGTTTAACGGAGAGAAGATTTTTTTTCAACACATTTCCAAAAATAATAGTTTTAATAACTCATCTCTAATAACCAATTTATTTTCTCTTTGTCATGATGACAGTAAATAAAATTTGACTTGATATTTTTCAAGACATTTCTGTATAGCTCAAAGTGACATTTAAAGGCTTGACTAGGTAATTTAGGCAGGGCAGTGTAATTAGGCAAGTTATTGTATAACGATGGTTCCGTAGACTATCGAAACAAAAAATAGCTTAAAGGGGCTAATAATTTTGACCTTAATTGTTTTTAAAAAAAAATAAACAAATCTTTGGCAACAGAAGTACGAAACTCAAATAGCTTTTCATCAAATGAAGGATAAGTTACAGAATTTACCGTGTTAGGTGAACTATTTCTTTAAATGTGCAAATATAATTTTAGCTTGTGAAATGTGTTTTATCAGGCCATGTTTTAAAACACCATACAATCAATGACAAGAAACCAATATTGAAATTAGACCTCTCACAATAATTAGCATCATTATTAATTAATTGTGGTCATTTTTATTTACACATTTTAAAGATATAAACAAACAAAAAATCTGTGGTAATTAAGCTTTTCACCTTAGGTGTATTTAGTCACTTTAGAAAGATTGCTTTAGGAGTACTGAATAAATCATATTTGTAAAGGCAACTACAAAGTCAACTGAATATTTAATTGTATAGCCTACTGGAAATTAAATGCAACGAAATGGCTAAGCTATATCAAGCTGTATGAAAGACGTCTCTTTATTTGGCTTTAGGCACTGTCGCACAGTCGATGTTGCTGTGAAGGAAGACATACTGGAGTTGCTGATTCAAGGTAAGTGTCCTTAAAAGTCCCACTTTAAGAATTTTAAATCTACGCAATGGAGCAACTACATTTTTCACAATACTCTGTTTTCAGTGGTCAGAGGCCTGTCTGTTTCCCTGCCAACTCTCCTAATGGCGGGCACTTTGTCAGCTGTGGACCGCAAACAGCAGCTCAACGCTGTGAAGATGAGCGTGTTCCTGCTCTGCAAACTCACAGAAATGCTTGAGAGCGACTCCAACAGAGAGACTATTGTCACAGCACCCAGCAAGGTAGCATTGGCACATTTGTTTTATTTCAAGCTACGCCCTATGATGAGAATAAGGCTAATACGAGCTGATTGGCTGGGACCTTGTGTTCTCTTGCTTTCTGATTGGTGGGTAATCTTGGCAGAGCAGTGGAGATTGGCTGCGCTGCTGTAAGGGCCCACCTATATTTATAAATACTAGCTCCCGGTCATTAAGCAGTTTTCTGGTAGATATGGAAATCTGTGTGTGACTTGGCAGCTTACAGTGTGAATGTGTGTGTTTCCGTCTCTGAGTGTGTGTAAATGTGTCAGTTGGCATAGAGTCGCATCTCCTAATGGGCCAATCAGCTGTGAACATCTTCTTTGGTAATCTGAGGGCAACAGAAGTATTTTTTTGAGCATGTTGACTGTATACAACATAAATGAACAGATTTGGGTTTCTTCCAGGGTCGTAAGAAGGATAAAGCGGCTGGAAAAGATCTCTTGCAGTGGGACAGTGAAAGAGACACCGTTCTTCAGTGTTTGACTCAACTGCTGCAGCTGGACATTCGCACACTCTGGAGTCTGTCTCTAGTGGAGGAGGAGTTTGTCAGGCAAGACATGTCACCTTTTTACTTGAATTTGAATGCCGCCTTCATCATCATGATAATCGTCAAATGTGACTTTGTGTTGTCAATTTATATAGCTGCGTGACATGCTGTTGCTATAAACTCCTGGAAAACCCCACCATAAGCCACATGAAGAACAAGTCTACCAGAGATGCCATCATTCATGTGCTTGGGATCATGGTGAAGAAATACAATCACATGTTGGGTGGGTTTATCATATGGACATCTCACAGTCAAGAGTGACTTTGCAAGTGGTGTAAAGATGGTGCAAATTTTGCTTAGCATGTCCACGTGTATGGAGTTATATTTGTGCTACAATTCTGTGTGCAAAAGATCATGTTTTGTGAGGGCAAAATGACGTGTTGCAAAGTTGGGCCGACTCTATTCCTAAACACAAACCCATAAAACAGGTCATTTTGCATGCTCAAAACACGATCTTTTGTGCGCAGAGTTCTTAACGCACACACAAGTCATTTTGCACACTCAACACAATATTTTGCGCCAGAATTGTTAACACACACACTCAAGTCATTTCGTGCACTCAACATGATCTTTTGTATGCAGAATTGTTAACGCTTGGACTTCCGGTTTCACTATGTAGTAAGAGGTTGCACGTTGTCTTTGCTTCGACTTTTTCCTTAGTTTGTGTCTTCTGCAGAAGTAATTTCTTATGTTTGACGCGGTTTAAAGTGTCTTTGATGATCAGGAAGCGAAGCAAATGCAGGTATGGGCAGAAATTAAAAAACCTGGCAGTGCTACAGACCACGAAACCCCAGGCCAAGACTTTAAGGCATCCAATATGGTGGCAGCACCTATTTCTTTAACGGCAGAGATGCTCTTATCAGAGCTGGAGAAGTCCAGACGAAGTTTAACAGAGGAATTTAATGCTTTGCTGAACTCTTCCTTATCCCCTTTGAATGGCATTTGTGGTACTTTGGCTTCTCATACCGCCACTATTTCAGAGATGGAGACGGCCCTTACAGATCTTAGCGGCAGTATTAACGAGTTGAAGAACAAAGTTACTACATTACAAGCCGAATTAACAGTGCTGTCAAATTTAAATGCTACGTTGGGGTCTGCTGTTGATGATTTGGTCTCAAGCAATAGAATCTTTCCAGTGGGGATTGAGGTTCGAAATCCAAGAGAATTCATGATGGATTTGTTCTTTAACACCATGAAAGACATACAGTCAGCCCTGCCTGAAATTGATCTCTCTCATCGGAGTTTGGTACCCAAGCCCCATCAAGGTAATAGACCGAGGCCATTCATCGTCAGATTTCACAGTTTTCTGGACAAAGATACCTTACTACGATGGGCCAAGGAACACAAAGATATCTCCTATCAAGGGCACTGCATTAAGATCTACGAGGACTGCATTAAGATCTACAGGACAACGGCGCCAGTGCGCTCGCCACACACCAGCTATTGGTGAAATGGAGATACAGTGATACAGCCAATTGAATGGATGAAAATGATTGGGAGGCCATAATGGGTAAGGGCCGATTTGAGGGAATTTGGCCAGGACGCTGGGGTTACACCCCTACTCTTTATGAGAAGTGCCATGGGATTTTTAATGACCACAGAAAGTCAGGACCTTGCTTTAGCATGCCATCCAAAAGATGTCACTCACTGACAATATAGCATCCCCTTCACTATACTGGGCCTTTATGACCTACGCAGACCACAGGTTGTGTGACCCTTGCTGGCCTCACTAACACCACTTCCAACAGCAACCTAGTTTTCCCATATGGTCTTCCATCCAGGTACTAACTAGGCTCAGCCTGCTTGGCTTCAGTGAGTAAGTCTTGGGCTGCAGGGTGACATGGCTGTGGCATTTTGCATACTCAAAACACAATTTATTTTATTTTTTTACATGCAGAGTTGTGGTGCGAATATAACTCCATACATGCACATGTCATAAATGATTTTGTAACAAAATTGCCATATTAAAATATTTACAGCTTGTAAGTTCCTCTCACAGGGTACACGACACAATCATATGAGCATCAAAGATGACCGCGGTGACGAACAAAATTGTGTACAAGCTCAAACAACAGCAAACATTGCACCGTACACCTGCCTTCAATTGCAAACTGAGTGTTGTGCTGAAAATGTCCTTGGTGTTTTCCAGGAGCTTGTGTGAAGGTTATCCAGCTCTTGCAGCACTTCGAGCAGCTGGCGTCAGTGTGTGCTCAAGCTGTGGCTGCCTGGAGCACAGAGTATGGCGTAAAGGCTATCGTTGGAGAGATCATGAGGTGAAGTTTACTCATTTAAATGATACTCCACTTACTTATTGGAGAACTGGTTGCTATAACCATGCATGCAATATATAAAGTCAGTTAGGAGGGAGTGCTTTACAATTTGATATATCAAACATTGAAATATATATGTATTTCAGAGAGATCGGTCAGAAGTCAAGTGAGGAGCTCGCCAGAGAAGGCTCAGGTGTGAAGGCTTTCTCCAGCTTTCTGTCTGAACTCGGTACTCTGGTTCCTGAAACCATGATCCCCAACATCAGTGTTCTCCTGACACATCTGGAAGGAGAGGTACTGTTATACATGTTCCTTTTTGCATTGCTTTTGCCCAATGATGAGACCAAGGCGAATGCGAGCCCACTGAATTAGAGTCTGAGCTCTCCTGTGCTTCTATTGGCTGGTAATCTTGGCTGGACTGCGAAGGTTTGCTGTCTTGCTGTAAGGGCCTGCCTATATTGAACAAGCCCTTTCCTTCGAAATTTCCTTTTAAAGAGATGGGGGAAGTGTAAAGGTGAGGGGCATACATTTTATTTGTGTGTGTGTGTGTGTGTGTGTGATCAGGATCACAGGTTGAGTCTTGGTTTTCTGTAGTAATTCTGTAGGCATTGAGCTCTGTCTTTGGTAATCTGAGGGCAATCACAGAAACAAAGTTCTATTCTGTTTTATGACTCTTAATGTGTTTAAACAGAGTCCGAGCTTGCGTGTGGCTGTGTGTGAAATTCTCGGTGAGGTTCTGGTCCGGGTTTTGTCTGGTGATAAGTTGGATGATTCTGCTCGTGCCAGTCGAGATCGCTTTCTGGACACGCTGCAGGAGCACATCCATGATGCACATTCGCATGTCCGAGCACGTGTTCTCCAGGTCTATACACGTATTGTAAACAGCAAGGTAAGGTCTTCAACAGTAAATGACGTGGTGTGTATTTATTTATTTTTTTAAATCTAACCCCCTCTTCACCTGTTAGGCCTTACCATTGAGCAGATACACTGAGGTTATGGAGCTGACTGTTGGCCGTCTGGGTGATAAGTCTGTGAACGTGTGTAAAAGCGCTATCCAGCTGCTGGCCGCCTTCATTGCTCATAACCCTTACAGCTGCAAGGTACGAACATGATTAGTTTATCTCTGTTAGAAGCACTACTGTTAATGATACATTTTCTGCAGTTGTTTGGAAATTCCGTGATTTATTTATTTATTTTTTACATTTAAAATTACATTACATTCCTTTTGTACATTGAATGATATTCAAAAAATGTTCTTACAATCATTATAAAGCATATCACAGGGTTTTCGCGGGGTCTTAAAATGTCTCAATCTAAATTTTAGACCTTAAACTCTTACTGGAATATATATATATTTTTTAACCAGTTTTAATTTTTCTTTGTTCATGTATTGCTACCCAATCTGGCCAAAACCCATACAATCACCAACAAACCATAACAATAAAACTTTAAGCTTTAATTAAAAGGTCATTTTTAACGTCATAATAGTGGTTTAATTATTGTCTTTACAAAAATATTTGTTTAAAAGTGCTCCATGTATGGATACAAGTAGAGCTTGCGTGTTTACACTATTTAAAATATTTTGCTAAGAAATATCTAAAATATAAAAATATATATTATTAATTTATTATTGTATTATTAAATGTATTCAATTATAATCTTTTCTATTTGGGCCATTCTTTGCGTTTAATCCTTTGAGTCTAAAGTTTTATTCATAACGGTCTTTAAAAATGCCGGCAGCTAGCTCTCTGCAACTCAGATGGTCGCCCACAGAAGCTAAGCAGGGCTGCACCCAGTCAGTACCTGGATGGGAGATAACATGGGAATGCTAGGTTGCTGCCGGAAGTGGTGTTAGTGGTGTCTGTGTGGGTCCTAATGCTCCAGTATAGTGACAGGGACTCCATACTGCTCAGTGAGCGCTGTCTTTCGGATGAGACGTTAAACTGAGGTCCTGACTTTCTGTGGTCGTTTAAAATCCCAGGGTGTCCTTCGAAAAAGAGTAGGGGTTTCACCCTGGCATCCTGGCCAAATTTGCCCACTGGCCTCTGTCCATCATGCCCTCCTAACCCTCCCCATTTCCTAATTGGCTTCCTCATTCTGTCTCCTCTCCACCAATCAGCTGGTCTGTGTGGTGTACGGTCTGGCACAAAATGGCTGCCGTCGTGTCATCCAGGTGTATGCTGCACACTGGTGGTGGATGATGAGATTCTCCCCTATGTGTGTAAAGTGCTTTGAGTACCCAGAAAAGCGCTATTTAAATTTAAGGAATTATTATTATTAAACTTGTCTTAAATTTAGCTTTGTGAAACATGCGGAAACCCTGATATCAATATAATAATATGTATAGTAAGACAAAAATATCACAAGACAAATAATAAATGTTTTCAAAGCATAATTATTATATTAGAATAATTTCTTAAGTGTAGTGTGACTGGAGTAATGTAAAATCGGCTGTAACCACAGAGATAAATTACAATTTAAAGTCTATTTTAATAAGCTGTTGTTTTAATTTCAAAACTTCACAATGATTGTCTCTGATTATACTGGCTAGTTTACTTACCCAGAAGTCAATTGAATCTGCTTTTGTTTTCTCAATGTTAAGCTGAGCAGTGTAGACCTGAAGAAACCCCTGGAAAAAGAGATGGCCAAATTAAAAGAGATGCGAGACGCTCAAGCAGAGCAAGTGCCTGGTATGCTGCTTTTGAAATTAATTATGCCTGATTCCATCAGTGATTTCTCAGTGTTCATCTGTATAATTTAAGCTTTGTATTTGTAGTTGCAGTCATAACAGCAACTGACCTGTGGGATGCGATGAAGCCTGAGGTGGAGCTGACTGTGAAGGCACTTCTGGAACCTGGCAGTGAGGAAGAGGATGATGAAGAGGAAGAAGAAGAAGCTGCAGAGGGAGATAGAAGTGACAGAGACACTGCTGTCCAAATCGCTCAGTTTCTCCGAGAAAGCAAATACAAGTAAATGTCCATTAATTAACACGGATTCTCTTATCCCCTAATACTGGACACAGGCATTTCATGTATGGTGTTTATTCCTCTGCAGGAAGGCAGTGGGTCTATGCATGCGAGCTCATTCACTGTTTCCAGAGTCCTCATTCTTTTCAGATTTGGCTGATTTAAATGCAGAATCCCTCATCAACACACTTGCAACACTTTTTAAAGGTATGCATGTCATTTTAAGAAGTTTTTTTTATTAAGCTATTTAAAGTCTTACTCGGGACAGAAAACTGTTCAGGGTCTCACCAGCCTAAATCAGGGTTCCTTGTTCAAATTATATGCGAGACATCCTTCTGTGACTCCTCTTAGGCCCAGAAGAGGAGACGCCTGAAGCAGTGTCCACTGATGCTCCTCCCACACCACAGAAGGAGAGTGAAGGCAGAGAGAGTGAACTGAAGAAGCAAGAGATGTTGGTTCAGTACTTGAAAGATACAGAGTGCTTTGCTCTTCAAGTGGAAAGAGCCATCGCTGTTATTAACAACATGCTGTACTGGAAAACTACTACAAGTAAGTAATAATAGTATGGGACACTGGACCACAAAACCTTGTTGCATGGGTATATTTGGCTACGTTCACACTGCAAGACTTGGTGCTCAAATCAGATTTTTTCTCAGATCAGATCAGATTTTTTTGCATGGCTGTTCACACTGCTCATAAATGTGGCCAAATCAGATTTGCAGTGTGAACAGATCATGGTCCTAAACTGACCCGCATGCGCAAAAGTGCATTACGGAGAGTACGAAATGTCTAATTAGGCACACGTGTGTGCTGCATAAGTAAGCACGTTGTCAGATCATGCTTGTATGATTATTCCCCGTTTTCACAGACAACCGTGGTGTAATTCATGAACTGTAAATGATTGTTCTGCTAATGTGTATTTCGGCATTTGAGACCTTAAATAAGTTTCCTTTGATAAAAAAACACTGATCGTTTGTGATTTGACTATCGCTGCGCATGGCGCTCTGATCACCGGTGTAGTGAACTCATCAAGGGTTTTTGTGCAGCCGCAGACTGAACTGTGAAGGCGGAGTTGGTTTATCTCCGTTTGTGGAGTTATTTAATTTTACTTCGTTATAAACAGCAGACACGTGCAGAAGGGCGGTTTGGGGGCTCGAGCAGCTGCCCTTTTTTTCTCTTGGAGAGAAAGTTCTTCCTCCTTTGCACCCGAATCCCCTATCTGCAACACCCACAACGCTTTTCATCTTCCTGATCAACCCGTGGCTCAATCGTTAACCAGATTAGTTAACAAGCACCAGTTATGCCTTCAAAATCTTTTTCAACATGAACAACCAACTTTCTGTGGTACTGTAATCGCCCTGTGTGCTGTTCTACTGTGCTGCTGAGGGGTAGATGATGTCTGCAGCACAGAATGATGACGCATGTCACTCAAAGATTACGTAAAAGTCACATGAAATCCGACATATCCGTTCACACTGCGGTCGCATTGTAAAACATCAGATCTGTGTCTGATTTTAGACTACATATGAAAGTGGCAAAGATCTTACCTGAAAAGATCATTCCATGCGGTTTGGACTGTTCACGCTGTCATCACCTGAGTCACATGAGGGGGAAAGAATCAGATTCGTGCCACATTTGCCTGCAGTGTGAACGTAGCCTTTGTTTGCCAATAGATGAATTAAATTTAATGGGTCAATTTATAATTGAATTTAATTTATCTAATGCCAATGTTATATTAGTATCCTTATATAACATTGTAGTTTCCTACTGTAAATGTATATCTAACTAAATATTAGTAATCTACATTAGAGCTGTAATTGAGCCATAAGTTGGGCCCAAGCCAGACAGAATTCGGCCTGAGCTCGACAAGTACATTTTGATTGACAGCTTTTTAAAAGGCCGAACCTGTTTACAGCCTGACATTATTCAAATGTGCACATGCACACAGCTCTTTTGCCTTTTTTCAAGAATGAGTCGTTTATACATGTTTTAATATGATTTACCCATAACAAATGTAGGTTAAAGGCCACTTAGAAGTTGGAACAAAGCAATAAAATAAGTCCTCTGTAAGCATTGCAGGCTTTGTTTACTGCAGCAAGATGACATGTCAACGGTTTTTAACCATTCCTGAGTGCTGAGTTTGGCGGATTTGGTGCAAATCTGCATTCTGCGTGAATGTCTTCTAAATCTGCGCATTCTTTGAACATTTTGCAGTAAAAACAGGTCAAACGGCAACAATTTTATGCACTCACACAAATGCTCCCAAATATAATTTGAGGTTGCATAGATAAAATTTTGGGCCCATAAGCAACTGAAATGGTCGTAATTTTGAGCCCTGCATATTTGGCAGTTAGATGCCATCAGCCACATCTTGGATCTAATTCGTATGCACTACTCAAAGTCTGAGACTGATCTGCCACAAGCTGAATATGCCTAATCTTTGTTGCATCTGTCATTGTGACTATTTAAAACTGACAACAGTTGAATTACTCTGATTGGTCTCCCTCTCTCAGTTGTGCAGGAAGCAGTGCAGTTCTGCGTTACAGCATTTGAGTTCAGCGTGGCTGACTCAGTGTGTGGGGTCAGAAAGATGCTGCCTCTGGTCTGGTCCACTGATGTTACCATCAAAGATGCTGTCATCCAGGCCTACAGACGTTTGTATCTCAACCCTAATGGTGAAAACACAAGGTCTGCAAACCGTTTGGTTTGTTCTTTCAGGCTGAAAGATCATCACATACTGTTGTAGCTCAATTAAATTTTTTCTTTTTATTCTTTCATTTTTCTTCCTCCATCAGAGCCAAAGCTCACACTCTAGTGGACAGTCTGTCAGATCTGATGGTCGATGCTTCTTTGGGGACAATTCAATGTCTGGAGGAAATAGTGGGTGTTTTTAGTTTAATATGTGAGCAGCAGTCCTCCTTTTTCTTTTTCTTCTGACATTGTTTTTCCTCTTGCTCCAGGTGCAGGAGTTTTTCAGCAGCGAGAGCGCCCTGCAGACTTCAGTGATGCAGGTTTTGTGGGAAAGGTTTTCTGGTAAACGTGAAACTAAAGCACTTCACAGGAGAGCTGCAGTTCTTCTGCTGGGCATGGCAGGACGGTGAGACACTCAAACTGGTTAACCCTTAAAGGCTGATTTATACTTTACGTCTGGGTTTGCGCTTGCGATGGCTTTCATACTTGATGCAATCCCATACATGAGCTCATTAGTCCTATTTAGACTGCTAAGCCACCATAAAACGTGAAAATAGTCCATCAAAAAGGCTTTAAGACCATTGCTGAACCCTCTGTTGGCTGTCTCTTTGGTGTGACTTCAGCTAATCAGTTTTGGTCAATGCAAACAATTATTTTTCATGAGTCCAACATCCAGCTGTGCGGGAAAACATACATTCTTATGTAAGTGGAGTCATTTTTTATGTTTATTATATTTCTTTATTGTGCCAAAAATATTTCCTAAAGATTTACATCGAAAAAGAGGGGTTATGATGACAACAATCCAACAAGCTAATTTAGCTACAAATGGTGCTTAAAGTCACTAAAATGCAGTATTTAAATCTCAAAATTAAATGAGACTTATAACTGCAAATAGGTTTTTGAAGAAAAAAAGAACCACCTCTTTCACCAGGCTGGCTACAGGCCTGTCATTGTACTATTATTTGCAACAGGGGTGAATTGAAGTAACAGACTTTGAGACTCTTAACTTCATGACGAAGCATTGGTACACTCTGCCAGTAGAGCTGCTAAATGAATGGATTTAATTCTATATATAACATAAATATTTTGTAGATAATATTGAAGGATACTGAAGGAAATGAGTAACTTTTATAAATCCAAGCTAACTGTGCTAAACATTTTATGCAATAAAAATGCAATTGCTTTGGAAAGCCTGTGCACAAAATATAAATGCTTTACTTTTCCTCAAAGCTTCAAACGAAACTTAAAGGACTTCACATTTAGGAATGGGCCGGTATAAGATTCTGACGGTATGATAACCGGTTTCACGGTATTGTGATTGCTGCTCTGAAATATATTCTTTTTAAATGTCTGGGTGAAAACAGGGTTTCTGCAGGTTTCATCATGTCAAAGTTAAGACTTTAAGACCATTATCAATTACATTTCAGACTCACAGGGCAAAACGCTAATCATTTTCTGTAATAGTCAGTGGAATTTTTTTTTTTTTTGCTTGCCAAATTAAAAATTTGTTATTTCTTAGCCACATATTTTAAATAATGTCAAAACGAGCAAATTTTAGTTGTATACAGATATTTTTAATAGTACAACCTTTCTTTTAAAAGACAAGTTTTAAAAGCTATAAAAAAACATTTATGCACAACATAAATAAAATTTTTTTATTAAAGTTAAAAAATATTTTCAGAATTCTGAGGTCTAAATCAAGGTCAATATTTATTTTTAGGGTTACTACACATTTAACTTCTAGATTATTTTAAAATGATATATTAAAAAAATATATATTTTTTTTTTTACAAATGCAAATTAAAGACAATCAGAATGTCTCAAAGTTTTAAAAGCTATAACATTTATGCACAACAAAAATGTATGCATAAAAACATGAAGAACATTTAAACAAATGTTATTGCAAGGATGTAAGAAAGACAACCCACATTGCTAAATAGTTTATAAATGTTATATTTGTTTAACTTATTTTTTTTAGATTGATTTGTTGGTTGTACTGATTGGCTATAGCTTTACATGGACAATTAGTGAAAATTATGACCTGTTTAAAAGTATTTAAGACCCCGTGAGTATTTAAGATTTTTTTTAAGGCCTTAAATTTTAGTTTTTGAAATTTAAGACATTTTAAAGACCCCGCAGACAACCTGAAAAACCAAAACTTTTTTCCACTTTTAACACAATATATTTTATTTTCGAAACATTTAAAATATTTTGGAACAGTAAACATGTCAGGCTGAATAATGACAATCATTGACTTGATGTCTTCATTAGTTTCAAAAACACAGATTTTTTTTACAATTTAAAATGGCATCTTTGGATGTATATATATATTTTTTGCTGGCGGTACTGTTTTCCTGAAAAGCTGAAAAAATGTAAATATAAAAATCGAACACATACCTTAGAAACGGTGTAGCAGAAAATGTTTTAAAACCTTGACTTTTCCAAACCGTGGTATACTTTAAACACTGTTATTGTCCGATGCCTATTCACATCAGGTCATTGTTTTGGGTTTAAATTTGTTGGACATGCACGTTCACCCAGTTCGGCCAGACTCTGGATCCAAAGATGAAGCTAAGTTACCAAAAACTATGTGCACCACCAGCCAAAATGGTGTTGTGGGCACCCAAAGCAAACTTCTGACAACACTTTAAGCTTGTGCACCCAAGCGAACTTGCGGAGACAGAGCATAAACCAGCCTAAATGCTTCATGGCGGTCTAAGAATGATTCTTATTAAAGGTCACAGGAAAAAAAGTTGAGTTTTGCCCAATGATGAGACCAAGGCGAATGCGAGCTCAGTGGATAAGAGTCCGAGCTCTCCTGTGCTCCTATTGGCTGGTAATCTTGGCTGGGCAGCGGAGATTTGCTGCTTTGCTGTAAGGGCCTGCCTACATTAAACAAGTTTTTCTCATCAAGCTCTTAGTCAGAGGAATGTTCGAGAGAGATGGGAAGAACGGTCATTTGTGTGTATGTTTGAGTGTGTGTGGACACAGGTTGAAACTTGGTTCTCTGCAATGTCCAATGAGCTATGAGCTGCTTCTTTGGTAATCTGAGGGCATTCTCATCTCTTGTAATATTAAGATTTTTGTCTGCGTGTACATTTACTTCACTCTATTCATTTTTGTGTGTTTAGTGCTGAGAGGGAGGTTGTTCTCAGTAATTTGGACACGCTCTGCTCTGTTGCTCTGGGTGAGAAGGTTGCTGAAGATTATCTGCTGGCTCGGGACACGCTCATCACCATCACTAATATAACAGATCATGTGAGGGTGTGTAAGCACATTTTAGAAGGACTTCTATGCTCATCAATTTTTGCATTTACTTGATTAAAAATTGAGTAATCTTGAAATGAGTGTCAGTTATCCTCATGATAAAAAAGCTGGATTTTTATTGTTTGTTTTTTAGCAATCCAAAGGTGTCCCCTTCAGGCTTCCTATGGACCACCATCTTTTCAGCTGTCTGTCCCAGGCCATTGCTGATGGTATGTGTCCTTTCAGCTTGCTTTTGCATTGAGTTTGTGTTAAATGTCTTTGTGTAGGATTTTAGCTTTTGTGATCTCATGCTTGCCTGACCACGATTCATATAACCCATTAAGTCATATGTTTAACTTTTTGAATTTGGCTCTCTGTTAATGCCAAAATCTAAACACAGTCTTACATTCCCTTATTTATGTATTTGATTTCTTTGTTGTAACACGTGATTGGTGATGTTTGTACCTTTGTTTCAACAGGAGTGGTCCAGTCAGACCCCCATTGGCAGACCTTCATGGAACAGGCCGTTCGTCTGATCTACTTCCTAGCAGAGTCGCCTGACCAGCTGTGTTCCCGCCTCTTGCAGCGCTCTGCTCGTCTCCTATTGGAGCAAATCACAGAGGGTGGTGAACCGGACCAATCGCAGCTCCAGGAAGGTGCATCTCAGGTTTCTGAGGAACAAGGTACAGATACACTTTTATAAATTACATTACAAATTATAATGTACTCTGTCATTCATAAGTATAGAACAGGGGTCTCAAGCTGCTGGCCCGTGCTCTCCTCCTCCCTTTGGCCCACAACTGATGTCAAAAATATATCAAGATTCGGCCCAACAAAGCATTTTTTTTTTTTTACCTCTATCATTGTTGAGCAGCTAACCACTTGTGGTTTTGACCCAACACCTAGTCAACATCTAAAGCACAGGTTCTCAATTTTCAGCCCGCTTCCCCTAAAATAACAACATCAGTGACTCACGACCCCCTCTATCCTCGGAGGTGGTTTTAAGCATACAAATAGTGCACACAATGATGCACATACACCAATAGGAACTATATAAACGAGCGTAATGACGACACAAAGTGTAACAACCATCTATTTTTTTTTAATAATCACTATTGATTTATGTTTAATATTAATCTCACTTAATAAGAATGGTGAGCACAATCTTTATAGCACAAGATTTCTTGGTTAGACTTGGAGCCACTTGGAGATCGTCCTCCTTGTTCAGTTGTAGCCTTTGTTTTTATTGTATGTGTGTTCCATAAAGGTGTTAAAGTTTAATATTGTACTGTAAAATCAATCTGCTGCAACTAACTCTATTGCTGTGATGTTAATCTAGCATAATAGCCCCAGGGGTCGCAATCGGATAAAAAAATTGAAAGGCTGATGTTTTCTTGTAACTATTAAATATTAAGTATATATTAAATAGATTTTTATATTGGGGCGAGGCAGTGGCGCAGTAGGTAGTGGTGTCACCTCACAGCAAGAAGGTCGCTGGTTCGAACCTCTGCTCAGTTGCCGTTTCTGTGTGGAATTTGCATGTTCTCTGTGCGTTTGCATGGGTTTCCTCCGGGTGCTCCGGTTTCCCCCACAGTCCAAAGACATGCGGTAAAGGTGAATTGGGTAAGCTAAATTGTCTGTAGTGTATGAGTGTGTGTGGATGTGGATGTTTCCCAGAGATGGGTTGCAGCTGGAAGGGCATCCGCTGCGTAAAAACTTGCTGGATAAGTTGGAGGTTAATTCCGCTGTAGCGACCCCGGATTAATAAAGGGACTAAGCCGACAAGAAAATGAATGAATGAGATTTTTATATTCTGCAGGTTATGGATAATTTATGACAATTCTTATAGTTTATGAAATAAATACATAAAATTAAATACATGAAATTTACATGAAATCACCAAGCGAACCCCCCTCCCCCCATGGTGGAATTTTACTTTTTACAATTTTCTTTAATTATTAGTATTATTTTGTCCATGTCAAAGATTACCATGAGTAGTAATTATTATTATTTTTATTATTATTATTATTATTACGATTATTATTATTTAAAAATTATTTTATTTATTATTTCTTTTTCCATTTTTCAACCTTTTACTTTTTCATTTATCAAGTGTACTTCATTTATTATTATTTTTGACACACCTCATACTTTATTGTTGTGGTTGGTCCATTTACATTTTTTATTCCCATGCAATTTTATTAAGACATCATGTATGTTAAAACATTTTGATTATAAACATCAAGCAACATAAGGCATTTTTGTTTTGCTAAATTAATGGAAGTGAATGAGACCGTCTAGACCAGGGGTGTCAAACTCAATTCCTGGAGGGCCGAAGCCCTGCACAGTCTAGTTCCAACCCTGCTCCAACACACTTACCTATAGGTTTCAAACAAGCCTGAAGGACTCAAATAGTTTGATCAGGTGTGTTTAATTAGGGTTGGAACTAAACTGTGCAGAGCTGCGGCCCTTTTGGAACTGAGTTTGACACCTTTGGTCTAGACGCATTTTAATTTACAATGGCCAAGCTGCTCTTAAGTGAAAAATAAGGTGGATTGGTCATAGAAATTCAGGTTTTTAGTAAGGGAAAAGTCAGGTAATTGCACATTTTTTACAGAATGTGAACCCTAGATTATGAAGCTGACGTTCTCATTCTTCATCTAGTGAACTGTGTGAGCTTGGCGCAAGTGCTATCTCTGTGTGGAGCGGTGGCCTTCTGGCAGGTTTCTCACCTGGAAAGAAGCGTCAGCTCTGAGCTACGTAGGAGAAGAGGAGAAAAAGAAGAGAAAGAGGAGAAGGAAAAGGCACCTGCCAGTAAAAAGGTTGAAGGAGATTACCTGTTTTCTGCACAGTCACATTAAACTGCTGTTCATGTTCGCTGATGGCTGATTTGTTCTGTTAGGGGGCCAATGACAGCTGTGTTGAGGAGGAGCTCGGTCTGGTGGGTGCATCAGCTGAAGACACCGAAGCAGAGTTCATTCGCAAGATCTGTGAAACGGAGTTATTAGCTGGTGAGCACATCTAATCAAACGATTAAATCTTCATAAAGCTGCACTGTCTATTCGATGCACACAAAACACTGAACCTGTTGTATTGTGATTCTTCTCTTTTTCAGAAGGAAACATGTTGAGTGCGTTTCTGCCTTTGCTGGTGAAAGTTTGCAGCTCTCCAGGCAAATATTCCCATCCTCAGCTCACCACTGCTGCCTGCTTGGCTTTGTCTCAGTACATGATGATCAGGTATTTCTACTATTATTTTCATTCTTGCTTTTGTCTATCTTGCGCCGGTCCAAGAATTTCATCTCTAGCTTTGTAATACGAATGCCCCTGGCCATCCCTCTCAATCATGGCCCGGGTTTCAGAAATCTACAAAATAGAACCAGAGTCCTATTCCATTATTCCTAGCTGCGCTATTCAGCAGTGGCTGGACGGCCTGCTTTGAACGCTATAATTTTTTCAAAGTAAACGCTCCGGGCCCAGAGGTGACCGGACACCCAGCTAAGGGCATTCAGGGGGCACCGGGAGGCAGGTTAGAATTTATCCAAACGCACTGCATAGAAAACAATTTGATCCCAGTCTTTCCGAATATTATTCTCACCTGGTGAAATTATATTCATATCACAATACATAAAAGTAAAATAGTAATAAATATAAAAATAATAATAATAATAATTATTATATATATATATATATATATATATATATATATATATATATATATATATATATATATATATATATATATTTATTTATATTTTAATTTTTTATTCATTTATATTTTTATTTTTTTATATTTATTAATATTTTACTTTTATGTATTGTGATATGAATATAATTTCACCAGGTAAGAATAATATTCGGAAAGACTGGGATCAAATTGTTTTCTATGCAGTGCGTTTGGATAAATTCTAATAAATTACAGAGCAAAGAAAAGTTAAATGAACAGTGCTTTAGGGTTTTCTGGAGAGTCTAACCAAATTCAAGTGCAGAAATTAAACGATCAAACATAAATAACATGGTCATCAGTGTATAAATTATTTAGAAAGATAATATTTACTACCTTATCTTTTAGTCTAGAATAAATAATATAATCCTGCGACAAGACTATTGCAGATACACACATTGTGATATCGATGCTCAAATGGTATATTGTGCAGCCCTAAATTTTAATGACATATTAGCACTGACTACATAACAGGATTTTCCAAAATCAGTGCTTTGTTTATTTTTTTTATTTATTCCTCCGTTGTGCAGCTTAATATTTTGAGACAACTAAAAGGCATCATTTTAGTAATTTTACAATTTAAAATGTAAAAAAATAAAATAAAATACTCACCCCAAACTTTTGAATGGTAATTTGTATGTCATATTTAATTAATTAACGTTTTGTATCTATTTCTCCAGCCCTGCTGTTTGTAAAGACCACATCCGACTGCTCTTTACTGTGCTGGAGAAATCCCAACTTCCTGTTGTCCGAGCCAACACAATTGTTGCTCTTGGTGATCTAACAGTCCGCTTTCCCAACATCCTGGAGCCCTGGACACCCAATCTTTACGCCAGGTAGCTCCTAAGCCAAAAACAAATTGCTCTGATTAAAAATTACTGCTCTATGTATTCCTTACATTGTCCTTTCTTGCAAAATTTATATTTATAAAAACTATTACATGATTAGTCATCTGAAAGTTTGTTGCATTTTACTTTTAGGCAGAGATGTCATTTTAATTTCGTGGTGCTTAATGGATTGTTCTACCTCATCTTCAGGTTGAGTGACGAGAACGCGTCTGTGCGTCTAACTGCTATCACGGTTTTGACCCAGCTGGTGCTGAAGGATGTGATGAAGGTCAAAGGTCAGGTCAGTGAGGTGGCAGTGCTCCTGCTGGACCCTGAGCCTCACATCGCCAGTCTCGCTCTCAACTTCTTCAACGAGCTCTCTGCAAAGGTAGCTTTACCACCATCTACTCCACCTCATTGCCCTCATATCTATGTAAAACAAGCCGCAGTTGTAACACACTGCTCATATCTTCAGGATAATGCCATCTACAACCTGCTGCCAGACATCATTAGCCGACTATCTGATCCTGAACGTGGAATGAATGAGGAGGATTTCAACACCATCATGAAGTGAGAGATCATTAATGCTGCTTTTTGTGTTTCACTTATTCTGCATGGCAAGCCATAAATCACGTCTGCTTCACTTTCTCTCTCAGACAACTGTTCTCCTACATCACGAAAGAGAGACAGACTGAGAGCTTAGTGGAAAAGCTCTGCCAGCGATTCAGAACTGCCAAGTAAGTATCAGGCACTTGTGCAGTTTAATTTAGTTTTTGTCTCTTTTACTTGCACTATGAAAATTGTGCAGAAATTTCAGTAGAATTTACTTAAACCAGTAGGTTCTCTTTTGGCCTGTTTCCATTGAGTGGTATGGAAGAAGTTGGTATGCTTTTATGCCCATTTCCACTGTCAAAATGTACCAAAAAGCAGACCGTACCGTACCACTTTTTGGGTACCCTTTCCAAAGGGTATCTAGCGCAACAAAAGGGTACCAAAAAGCACAGCTGGACGCTATTGGTTTACAGAGAAACGTCTCTAGTATGTGCACAAGCCAGGAGAATGAAAACAAAGGAAGCACCATTTTTAAAAACACAGCAGAGACTTTACATTGTAATGATATACACGCATAATAATGAGCCATGGTCAACCCGAGCTCAAATAAACCAAGAGGAACAAAATCTGCTGTGTCCTGCTGTTGTTTTACAAGCCCGTCTAAAGGCTGATTTATACTTCTGCTTCAAACTCCGGCGTAAGCTACAGGGCTGACGCATAGCCCTTCGCCGTGGCCATTGGCGTCGCTGACGTGCACCTCTCAAAAAATGTAACTACATGTCGCAACGACGCGTAGCGCAAGCTCTGTGATTGGTCGGCTTGGTAGTGCTGACGAGTCTGGGCAGAACCGAGAGCCGCGTAAATGGTGCGTGCCTGATGGAGCGATTGTTTACAAGTGTGGAGTCCCGTGAAGGAGCTCCGGATGTGGAAAGTTTTGTTTTGTGTTTACCTCATAGTTAAAGTTGTTGCACGTCCGCTGGTTCCTGCCTCAAAATGAGCGAGTTTGAGCCACTTGTACATCCAGGAAGTGTTCAGGAAAACAAAACTGAAGCGAAGAAACTTGAAACAGAGGAACATTTACTCCTCACTGCCAACTAGCGTTTCGGAAGTGTTAATGCAGACCAACAGAGACAGCATGCAGAAGTATGTCAGAAGTATGATGATGTCTGGCAGAAGCTACGGGCGTTGCATGCGTCGTGGGTTACGACGGTCACTTGACGAAGTATAAACCAGGCTTAAAAATGTGAGTGGTTTTACTTTCTCCAGTGAGCTCGAGGAGACATGCCATGCCTCTATTTGAAATAACAAACTTGATGTCAAAATAATAATAATTACGTGCGCGGGATTATTGAAGGGCAGATTCTCACATCCTTTCAGAAAATAACTATTGCGAGAGTGAAGCATGAAAAAAAAACAAAGAAGCAAATGATTCTTTCAGCAACCTAAAACATGAACAAACTGCCATGTTTAATTATTCTCATGCCCTTTTGGACCATAACGATATAATTATTTTTTAACAAGATGTTAACGTTAAATGTGCTGGTGAATGAGGTTTATAAAGCATTTCTTAAGTAAGAAATGATTCTCAAATGATATGTGAACTTCAAGCAAGAATGATGTTAACTGCAATTTTGTTGAACACCATGCCTACTAAAACGAGGCATTTATTATGAGTAGTAGTTAAAATATCAAGTTATCAAAACTAAAACACTTGAGCATTACTACTAACTGAGCAAAACAATGATGTATAAATATACATTATTTTAAATAAGGCATTTCTTATTATTATTTATATTTTAGTGTCACACCGTTTGTTTGTTTGTTTTCCAATCATAACAAATTTAGATTCAGATAACCTGCATTTTAATATGGATTTCCCCCTCAAACCTACCTTGTATTCACTGTAAAGTAAAACTTACATTTATAGAAGAATGTGAGAACCTGCATTATCTATACATCCAGGAGTGGGTTACTTTGACTCAACATTTCTGCCCAAAATCGCTTACTAATATAGTTACAACATTTGAATTTACTACACCACCGTAGTTCTATATAGTATGAATAAACCCCGAACTGAGTGTGCCTCAGACAGGCGAGTGGGCCTGACAAACCACCTGTAGGAATTGCTCTTTCATCTCTCTAACACTAACCGAACTTTCCACTAGTTTTGCATGTTTGCACAAGACACATTGTTACAATTAGAAAAAAAAAAAGAAAATATATGAAGTATGCTTCACACAGGTGAGTGGCCTTGACAAACCACCTGTAGAAAACGCCCTTTCATCTCTCTGACACTTTAACCGACACCAGTTTTTCATATTTGCACTTGACACATTCTTACAGTCAGCACAAAAAACTAAAAAAAACACTGCATAGTGTGCTTCACACAGGTCAGTGGACTTGACAAACCACCTGTAGAAACACTCTTCTCTCTCTAAAAAAAAAAAAACAACTCTCGCTTCCTAACTCTAGCACCTAATTATCTTAGAACAAAGCGTTCCTTTGTTTAATTATCACTTCTTGTGTGTATGGTCTCTGCTTGTTGAATCAAAGAATGCCTCTTCAATCGTAAGTTACTATGGTTTAAAAAAAAAAAATCAGACCATGGGAGGGTAAAGTGACTATTGAATGCGGACTACAGAATGGTGGTTATAAGTCATCCAGGTGTAGGGTCCGCCTGTTTGGTCCAATGACGGTATCCAATGGTGGATAAAGGTTCACTGCATGTTCGGTATTTCCAGTGCACAATGTTGATTTATATTAAACTTAACTCATATCTGACTCCAATTTTAGTATGAGGTGGTTTAGAATATTAATATGTTTATCCTCGTTTTATCTGACTCCAATTATAAAACATTGAGAAGGTTATTTTGTTTCCGTTCACATTAATTTAGATTATGATTGAATATTCTCTTCGGTTCATCATTTTATGTCATTCTCGTTCATTGGGATCTCTATAACATCCTGAATCTTGTACCGGCCGAGTATACAATTTCTTAAGCACAAGCATGTCAGTCTTGGTCACTAAACAGTGGCGATTGACCGCTATCCTAAAAAGGCTGAACCCTACTTACTCAGATTAGGATATTTTTTATGCGGTCCCCATAGGTCTGCTACCTCCTAAATCAGACAGAGCTATTTAGTCATATAATGATCATTACTATAGAATTAAGCAGACCAGTCGTACTTAAACTAGTAGTAACTTTGAATAATCACTATACTATCTAAATAGTATTAAAAGTTTATCGGGTGAAGGACTATCCCCTTAGATATCCTTTTACAGCCTAAGTATACATGAATAAATGCCAATTTGTTAGTCGGAGCTCTAGAGACATCGTGTAGCGTGCCGCAATGCTCCATCTACCGTGTTCTAGTCCGCTACTAACCTGAACAGGGGCTTGTGGTGCTATGAAATTACCACAATCTACTAAAGTTAATAACACGAACTCTGTTTGAATCATTCAAAACATAACAATTTATTAGTCAGGTAAATGCATTATGCCAATTCAATCAGTCAATTCATAAACGATCAATACAAAACATCATTGAAATGACCATATGCGTGAGTTAGGGGGATGAAGCTGAGTTCAGCAATCTCAGATGCAAATGCAGCAGGAACTGGTTTTTCCCGCATTCCCCCCTGGTGGGTTGTGAAGTCACCAGTCTCTGTTTTCAGCTCATGTTTTGAATTGTCAAAGATATCAGAATATTTGCAATATTTCAATTCTTACACAGGCACTACACACCTACTCCACGAGTTTGGAAATACTGTGCGCACATGCTGTTTTTCACAAAATGCATAGGGAAATGTGCAGCAAATCTGTTCTGGATGAGGATGATCGCTCATGTGTATCCTGTCTTTTTCCTCTCTGCAGGACGGAGCGACAGTGGGCCGATCTAGCCGTGTCTTTGTCACTGCTGTCTGTGTGCGAGAGAGGTTTTAAGAAGCTGCAGGAGTGCTGGGACTGTTACAGTGATAAACTAGCTGAGCCTGGAGTCTATCAGCCCCTGCTGTCCATCGCTGCCAAACTCCGTCGAAGAGCCAAACCACAGTTTAAGGCATGTTATGAGCATTAATGAAGCTTATTTACTGTATACTGAGCCATTCTGAGACGCCAAAATCACTGATGTTTTTATGTGAGCAGCTCATTAAATGCCGTGTGCTGTGTATTCATACATAATTATAATATAGTCTTCGATAGGAGTGTACGAATAACAATCCGTGGTTCGGAACCCACATGCCCGCAGATTAAGAACTTTTTTTTTTTTTTACTTATAGATTAATCCTAAATTTGTAATGATTGCTTTGATTTGCTGCATTCAAATCTGTTAGGTAGAGAGAGATCCAGTTTTTACACTTCAGTTATTTAATTGTTTGCAACAAACTGAAGTACTTGATAACAGTTTCCAGTTCAGATACTGTGATTACTGCTCCAAAATGTGTTTATTTCCCCCTTTGAACGCACAATATTATATTTTGAGAAGCTTTTAAAAATTTTGGAGCAGTAAACGTGAGGCTGAATAATTAAAATGAACGTTTTGTAATGAATAGAAAGCAAATTAATTTTGTCCACTTTTTTTGCTGATCCAAAAATTGGTCCCATCTGTGACTCAAAAATCATAGTGTGACGCAAACCGTGAGTTTGTGATCCCTTACACCACTAATTCTCAATCACTGTTGCGATTTTAAAAAAAAATATATAAACTGACCAACTAGAGGGCTCTGAGTTGTTTTATATATACGTAATACAAACATTCTGTGCTTGAGTATTAATTTAGGTCCTGGGAATTGTTTATATTCACCTTATTCTCCGCTGACGAGCGGGCGCTGCCATTTGAATCTTTTTGGCTTGAGACTTCCGGTCTCATTCACTTCCATTTATTTTTTTACTTTAAAAACTGTTTATTACGCTGCTTGATGTTGCAATTTGATATTTCCTTGTTATATTATTCTGTATAGTCATGCAAACATTTGTTTGTAGAGCAAGTAGTTTGACCGTTTTCTGCCGTTTATTATTCCTAGTCATTTCTGCCATAGGCGACTGAATCTTAAGTTCTAAGACAATTGTGAAAATAGGCGCACTTCCGCATTTTAGAATAAGGTCAATGCAGAACATTTGATTGTAAATTTTACTGTTTACTGTAGCTTGTTAAAAGAATTGAGCTGTTTTCATTTAGGCTCAGGTTGAAGATTATGAGAAGCGTTTGACTGCTGTTCACACTAAAGGCCTGGAGAATGTGGAGAATGAGGAGAGGGAACAGCAAGCAGATACACAGAGCCAGAATCTGCACACACCACAGGCACCCAAGAGTGTGCGCAGAACCACGCGAGGTGAGGAGTTTGCGTCGGGGGGGTAAAATCGACTTTTTCAAATGCATGCATTGAATTATTATAAAATAAATCTCTTTTACACAATACCATATCCTTCAGGCCGCGGCAAACCCAAGGTGGATGACAGTGACCTCGTAACACCAAGAAAATCTCGCGCTCGTCCCAAACCTGCCATCACCTTCACAAGTGATGAAGAGGAAGAGGAGGGTCAGTCATTTTTATCTCTTACAGATTTCATAAATGTGCAGGAATCTAGTAATTTAAAGGTGCTGCATGTACGTTTTTGACTCTTCTAAAGCATAAAAATACCACAACATGTTTCTGAAAAATCTGCAAACATTAAGTGAACATACTTGTTTATCTGAAAGATAATGCTGAAGTCAGATATTCTGCTTTTCGTGCTGGAACTTTAACCTGCCTAATGCCAGTTTAGCCAAATATTTTTCAGCATCCCAGGTTGCCTCGATGGAAAACTGCGTATTTAATTTACTTGTTCAGAAAAGCTCTGAAAGCATGTGACCTCCAGTGGACGTAGCAGACTCTAAAAAAATTAGAGGCAGATTCAGAATTCCTGATGAGGTTATTAATTAGCAAATGATATAAATATTACAAGGATAAACATTAGGTGAGCAGGTTACATTGTAACCCTGTGTCCTAACATCACACTAGGTGAGGAGATTTGCTGTGACAAGTGAAGAGTGATTTTAAGCATCTGCTGCTGCTTTCAGTAATGTTATATGGCAATAAATGTCATGTAAAATGGCATTCAAACTTGCATCGCTAGCATTTAACACCTGACAATGATCACCTCAGGTAAACCTCATGTGCTTTTCATAGTTTTCTGTTGTTCACCTGTGAGAAATAGGAGCCGTTTCTAATATATCAATTTGAGGAGTTGGTTAGAACAAAAACTTCTTTTAATGTGGAAAATATTCCTTCTATTGGGTGCAGTTACATTTATTTAGAACAGGTTTAAATCACTCGCTTCTGTCCTCAATCTGGCAACCTGCGCTTGTCTGTTTTGATCCAGGGGTGCAATACCTAGTTCAACCACTGGGTGTCAAACTTGTATACTGCACCTTAAATTAAGTGAGATTGCATTTATTTTTCTACAATATTTAACACCCTTAAACCAAATTTTGTTTTGGAGTTTAGCAAAAATAAATAGTAAAAAATTTATGTTCTAACTCAAAAATATATATTTTCTTGCCATATATAGAAACTATTTTTCAAAAGCATCCACAATAATCACAACTGAGTGCACAGCCAGTGTCAAAAGTACAAAGTCACTGGAAAGTAGCCAAGTACAGACATCCGTAATTTTAGTTTATTTCTGGCAGCTGCGGTGCTGGAAATAAAACGTAAAATAATGCCCGTTAAATTACAGAAATTTACATTAAAGTAACGGACATTAAATTATAGAAATGTCCTTCAATTGAAATTTCTGTAGTTTAACCTGATGTTTTACAGTAAATTTCTGTAATCTGTGTATATTTGAAAAGGCGGTGACACCAAAAGCTCCAAGTATCACATTTATTCACTTAAAATAGTTATCACAGAGTGGAACATTGAGCACACAGGCTCTTCATCTCGACATGGAAAGAGCCATAGGCTGTTTCTTAATGTGTGTTTTTCTGCGTCCTTGTGTTCTCATGTAACATCAACAACCATTGCCAAAGTTCAGTTCCAAATTTCAAGAACGAGGATGTGTGAAAGTTCCCGGATGTTTTTGTTATCAAGGAAGCGTGCGTAAACATGAGCACAACTTGCTCAAAGTCCCATAAGTCATTGTGGTTGAGTAAAGGAGGTGGGAAGTGCAGTATTTTATATAGATTTACTATGGAAGTTCAGAGATATAACATTTATTTCAGGAGTTTCTCTAAACAAGACTGTGAACGTAAACATTACCATGAAAATCTTAATAAAGGCATAAACACATTAAGGGTGTTTATTTGCTGAAATTCATATTAAGGTCAGTTTTATTGTGCAAAATATTTGTAAGGTCTATGCATGGAATATATTGTGAAAAAGGGGAAAATAATACAATAAATCGTTGTAGAAGTGCTGTAATGTTTACATTTTTCGTTAAAGTCATGCGTCTCATCAAAAGAGCACAGCATCTCATTTCTCATAGGACACGTTCTCTGTTCTTGCGGTCTCCTGAGTTCATTCTTTCGAGATAACTTGACAAGAACACAACACTAGTTTGGTCTCCGAATCCTTGGAATTGAGAAACAGACACAGAATCTGGCATGGCGATAAACACATACATGTAAACATAATCTATACATAAATGTACTCATTTAACACTACTTTTTTTCAGATGCTGTCATGGCAGAGAGCGAGACTCCTAAAGTGACGACACCCATCGCCCGCACACGACGCACTCGCCTCAGACACTGAGCACTCTTTTCTGAATCTGTTTCCAGTCTTTTTATCTCTATTCCGCTTAATACGATTTTATGCATATTAATTCTGATGTCCTTTTCTTAAATGTTTGTTTTATCTGCTGTATGTTTGTTTTATTAAATCTTTTTAGACCACAAAATGTCTCAATTGTTTGTGCTTATTCAAGATTATCTTATTTTCTACCTAAATGTTAATGATAAAACTGCATTTAAAATGGTCGATTTGACATATTTATGAACACTCATAGAATTTATTTTGCATATTTGTGTAATTTCTTACATGTTAGAATTCTATACACAAATGACTGTAGTTGAGTAGCTTTTCTTAGTCATTTTAAGTTTTGCAAGCCAGGTTTAAGGCTAGTCAAGTTGCTTGTTATTAAATTGCATGTTTGAGGTCTCTCAACTCAAAATAACTTGCAGTGAGTCGTCTAAGTCGGTGTAATTTTTTTTGGTCTCCAGGTGTACACCAGCAATATATTTTTCTAAGGCCATTTTATAAATGTGGCTTTAACAGCCTAATTTAACTAAGTCCTATATAGTCCTGGCTTAATCCAAGCCCTGTTTGTGAAACTGGGCCATAATTTACTATTAATTTAATAATGTCTTACTAGTTGGTCACATGCTAGTAAAACAGTTTTAAAATCAGTTGAATCACTTTATAAACAGGCACTGAAAGTATTTGATCAGAAGTCTATTAGGTATCATCATTGTAATATAATACAAAAACAGTATTTATTGAGCTTTGATAGAATGAAATATTTGGCTGATGTTTGTATGATTTTTAAAATTTTAAATGGATATACTCCACCTCCATTATGTGAGTTTGTGACACACAAGAACAACAACGGTCAAGCAACACGATCTGTTACCAGAGGAGACTGTGCTGTGCAGTTTAGACGTACAACTTTTGCACGATAAGTCTTCTCAGTTAGAGCCAGTCATTATTGGAACACACTTCCGATTGACCTAAGGGTTGTTACAAATTATTCTACTTTTAAATACAAGTTAAAGAAATGGCTAAAAGCAAATCAAGTTTGTAATCATGTTTAATCCTTTTGTCTAATATTTTAGGAAATTCTTCCTTGCATGTTTTTATCTCTTTTTGTCATATGTAACTTTACTGTTTTTGTATGTGTAATGACATGTTTTTTTATTTTAGGTTGCCTTTTAAAATCTGGCAGGGGGCAACAGATGAAAATTAGCTCTTGTGGCTAACTCTTGCTTATTTACAGTTTTACTGTTGATTAATGAGCATTGTTCCTGTTAAATAAAGAAATTTAAAAAATAATAAGTTTTCAATTGTTCACACTTAGCTGATGATTGATATTAAAGATTGTTTGTCATGCTGTCCTGGGAGAGAGCCCTAAGCTCCCACCCGTTTGAAGGGTGAGGGGAATTTGAGCTCAGGTACAGTTGAAGTCAGAATTATTAGCCCCCCGCCTCCCGAATTATTAAATTTTTTTTTTTTCCCCCAATTTCAGTTTATGGCCAGAAGATTTTTTTTTTTTTCCAACACATTTCTAATCATAAGTTTTAATAACTCCTTTCTAGTAATTGATTTATTTTATTTACTTGCAATGATGACAGTAAATAATATTTTACTAGATATTATTGAAGACACTTCTATACAGCTTAAAGTGACGTTTAAAGGCTTAACTAGGTTAATTAGGTTAACTAGGCAGGTTAGGGTAATTAGGCAAGTTATTGTATAACAATGGTTTGTTCGGTAGACAATGAAAAAAAATTTATAGCTTAAAGGGGCTAATAATTTTGTCCTTAAAAGGGTGTTTAAAAAATGTAAAACTTTTATTCTAGCCGAAATAAAACAATGACTTTCTTCAGAGGGAAAAAATATTATCAGATATACTGCGAACATTTCCTTGCTCCGTAAACATCATTTGGGAAATATTAAAAAAAAAAAAAAAAAGGAAAGAAAAAATTTAAAGGTGGGCTAATAATTCTGACTTCAACTGTAGATGTTTAGAGCTCCTCTGTATGTTATGCATAATGAGTAGGGCCAGCCAGAATCTGCGGACATTTTTTGCTGAGATTTTTGTTAAAAATCTAGATTTATGCAGAATGATTTTGGGAGAATCATAATTAAAACCTTAATATATAAAATAAAAAAATAATACCTGGACTTTTATTTAATGTTTACAATGCAAATCCAATTAGATCCAGTTTAATTTGCTATGAGAGATATAGCTGACTGAGAGTTTGTCCATGCCTCTTTGATTTAGTCAATTCACTTGTGTTGGATGTTTTTGAACGGTGGAATGAACCCAGGGAAATCCACACACGCACAGGGAGAACATGTAAACTGCACAGAAACGTTGACTGGCTTGGTAAAAACTTGAACTATTGACAATGCAGTAATGCAACAGTGCTTACCACTGGGCCTATGTAGGAAAAGGGATTATTCAAGACAAAAATAACTGAAGTGAGAAACTGGTTATTTATAGTGAGTTAGGTTTTATCTGATTGGTGCATTATGAGTTAGCTAATGTGGGACCAGTTGTGGTCAATCAGAAGAACCCCTCCCCCCTCTCCAAAATTAGTTTATAAAAGTAAACCACACTTAAAAATGTGTACATACTTTGGCTTGAGTGCATTTTTAGTACTGTCTCGATACTTTTACTCTACTGTTTTCCTTTAACCTCCAATCACTACTTTTTTTTCTGAGTCGAAAAAGGACTTATAATTACAGATCAGTCAAATTGCATATAGAGACTTAAAAATCGCATGATACAGAACCACCTCAAGACATAGGCTCTTAATAAATGCAGCAAACCGTTTGGAAGCATTAAGTGTCCAAGATGTCTAAAATCCTAACAATGACTCATAGACTGCAAGTCACTGATGAGAAGATGATGTTTACTGTAAGATGATACAGTAAATACAGATAAACATCACCAAATGGACTTAATTACTAAATTGCACCACAGAATGGTAAGTTTTCACACATGCTCAAATGACATGTAAACGCCTTTCTCTGTAATACTTGCTATAGAGTACTTTTAAAGGGCTACCATTTACTCATACTTTAAGTACTAATTACCAACATATACTTTTACTCGACTTGCACTTCTTTGTTGGGCAAGTAATGGTGATTCCCCCCCCCCCCCCCCCCCCCCCAGTAATTTATGTAACGCGATGTAACTGCATGTAACGCGAGTGTCCAGAAACGTTACATTTGCATCCGGTTAATATTTGTTTTAGTGTTACAAGAAGGACTTTAGTTCTGTAGGCGGTCATTTCTGCCAAGACGAGAGATTTAGTGTTTGTTTTCACGAAGCCGGACTGGGTCTTGAGGTTCTGCAATGTCTCAACTTTGATGGACTTTTATTTTCAGAACTTGATTTAATAGAAAGGGAAACGATTATTTAATGCAACCATTCTGAGATGCCGATCCGTGTGAAAGTTTCAGCTGTGTGATTAATGTCGGGCTGGAGAAACAACTACTTGAGAGCTTTAGCTTTACAGCGATAAAGATTAATAATGAACTTGTACGTGTTTAGCAATCATGTTTTTAAACGCTGTCTGAAAAACAGCCAGAGAAATGAAGTATACGCGCGAGGTCAGTGGCTGCAAACGTGCAGATTTAAAACATCTGCACCGAAAAACTTCAGCGATTACGAGAGCATGAGGAGCACTTACAAGATACAAGTTCCACAGCGGTTTAACTTCGCCAAAGATGTGCTCGAGAAGTGGGAAACCAAAGAAAAGGTAAAGAAATATTCCTGGTTTACTAATATGATCGCTCGTTATTCCTTAATATGAGGTTTTATCCAGTTCGAAGTTTTAATAATGAATAAACATTGTAGAATGTTTACAATGGTCAGTAGAATTGCATTTAGTTATGAAACACGCAAAGACCTGGGAAATATACTAAAGCTGTTTAACTAAGATAAGTTTGAGTGAGTCGTGGAATGTTTTTCAAGCCCAGTAAGCCTCATTCTTCGTCCTGCAATATTTGTGCTGCATGACGGACAGCTCCCATAGGGTTGCCAGGTCCTAGAAAAAAAAAATCCAGCCCAAAGCTGATTTAAAGGAATAATTTACAAATAAACAAAAGAAAAAGAGAGGAAGAAACATTTACTTACTCGTCTCTGGTACTAAAATTGAGTTTCTTCTGTTGAAGACAAAATATATTTACAGATACTAATTAACATTTAACATATTAACATACCAATGCATATTAGAGAGAGTACCACTTTTAATAATTTTAAACTGTTCTTAAAGCTTGGCTTAAAGAAAATCAAGCATGCACTTTATTGACTATGATGTATTGTATGAATTGTACTATGTGTATATTGTACTATTTTTTTATTTTTATTATTGTTAAACTTGTTACAACTTCATGCCCAGGGATTACAGATGTAAATTAGCTTTATAGCTAACTCTGTCACATGTCATGTTGTAAATTGTATATATATATATATATATATGTGTGTGTGTGTGTGTGTGTGTGTATACATACATACATACATACATACATACATATATACATATATATATATATATATATATATATATATATATATATATATATATATATACATATACATACATATATACATATATATATATATATATATATATATATATATATACATATATATATATATATATATATATATATATATATATATATATATATACATATATATATATATACATACAAACATACATACATACATACATGCATACATGTGCTAGGTGAATTGGGTAAGTTAAATTGTCCTTAGTGAATGAGAGTGTATGGGTGTTCCCCAGTGATGGGTTGCAGCTGGAACGGCATCCGCTGTGTAAAACTTTCTGGATAAGTTGGCAGTTTATTCCACTGTGCTGTACTAAGCCGAAAAGAAAATGAATTAATAAATAATAAAAAAGAATAAAAAATAAATAAAAATAAAAAAATATATATATAAAATATAGTTGTAATAAAAATTATTATTAGCCCCCTGAATTATTCGCCCCCGTTTAATTTTCCCCTCAATTTCTGTTTAACAGAGAGAAGATTTTTTCAGTACGTTTCTATTCATAAGTTTTAATAACTCATTTCTAATAACTGATTTAATTTATCTTTGTTATGATGACAGTAAATAATATTTGACTAGATATTTTTCAAGACACTTCTATACAGCTTAAAGTGACATTTAAAGGTTAACTAGGTTAATTAGGTTAACTAGGTTAATTAGGTTAACTAGGCAGGTTAGGGTAATTAGGCAAATCAAACGATGGTTTGTTCCGTAGACTAATTGAAAAAAAAAAATAGCTTAAAGGGGCTAATAATTTTGTCCTTAAAATATTTTTTTATTTTATTATTTAATTTTATTCTAGCCAAAATAAAGCAAATAAGACTTTCTCCAGAAGAAAAAAAAGAGACATACTGTGAAAATTTCCTTGCTCTGTTAAACATCATTTGGGAAATATTTTTTTAAAAAAAAGAAAAAAATGTATATATTCTTTTGTGTCAAAAGAAGAAGGAAACTCAAACCTGTTTAAATTAAAAACAATGTTTTTTATTTCTTTATTTTTTATTTGGGTGAACTACCTTTTAAACAAACCCACAAGTTAGAGATGGAAACTAGCACAATTACTATCCCTGTCTAATCATATTTTATATAACTTTAAAATAAGATTTTAGATTTTTCTTTTAGTTTAAAATCTTATTTGGAGTATTCCAGCCATACATACACAGCCATACTCTCTTGTTTTGTAAACACTAGCAGGAATGTGCAGTTATACAATGCCAAGCTCTGTTAATCTGCTTTCAAACTCCTGATGCGGGAGTTGACTGTTGTAGGATAATGTATCGTTTCAAGTCAAACATTTGCTCAAAAAAAAAAAGCTGGACACTTAAGCTCCACCAATTTATTCTGAACTGAGCACCGTATGAGTCTCTACAGAATAAAAGTGGGCATTTCTAAACTAAAAACAACCGGAATTGTTTATATGGAATAACCCTGATCTATTGATCATGTATCATTATGCAATGGTATTTTGTTACATATACATTACAAAGTATTAAAATATATATTTTAATGCCACAGTTATTTTTATTTGATGTATATATTCTAGAGTGGACAGAGATCGTCTCTTCCTGCTCTGTGGTGGGTAAATGATCACGGGACAGAGGTCAGGTGGAGTTTTGAGGAGTTGGGCTTCCACTCTAGAAAACTTGCAAACGTCCTGCGTCAGGTGTGCAGTTTGGAAAGAGGGGATCGTGTGTTCCTCATCTTACCCAGAGTCCCTGAGTGGTGGCTGGTTAATGTGGCATGTATAAGAACAGGTACATGCAGGCTAGCAGTCCTGATCCCTCTGCATGTTATTTCCCTTCACCAGCATTTGGTTTCTAAGACTCCTTCCCCCTTGTTCTGTTTTCCTTTAGTTGAGGTTAAAGATTAATCTACTATTGTTTCATCATAACTCACTCTGCTGGGGGACAATGGTAGTTTGGAGCAATTGGTGATAGAAGATATTTAGGATGTTTACATAACATAGTATACTTTGTACAATAATGTACAAAAAATCTTTGCTGTTTTGAATAGTCTTACAGGTAGGCAACAGTGTTGTCAAAATACAACAACCACTAATCATGGTGTATTATATATGTCAGACCAGTAGCTGGCAATGTCACTGGCAGTGTAAAGAAATGAGTTTCAAAAGTTAGCATTTTCTGGCCCTCACCATGAACTTATTTAAATGAATGGACAAAATGCACAGAAGATTTCTGATTTTAGTCTTGTAAATGCACAATGTACAATTCCACATTTTTGACTAAGTTATAAACATAATATTAAAGGAACACTATGTAAGAATTTTTATTAAAGTCTCCAAAAACCACTGGTATGCTGACTTATTTACTTATACACTCACTGGCCATTTTATTAGGTAAACCTGACCAACTGCTTGTTAAGGCAAATTTCTAATCAGCCAATCACATGGCAGCAACTCAATGCAACTATAGGTATGTAGACGAGGTCAAGATGATCTGCTGCAGTTCACCTAATGGTGATTTAGGTGACTGAACGTGACATGGTTGTTGGTGTCAGATGGGCTGAACGGAGTATTTCAGATACTGCTGATCTGCTGGGATTTTCACACACCACCATCTCTAACATTTACAGAGAATGGTCTGAAAAAGAAAAAATATCCAGTGAGCGGCAGTTCTGTGGGTGCAAATACCTTGTTGAGGCCAGAGGAGAATGGCCAAACTGGTTTGAGCTGATAGAAAGGCAACAGTAACTCAAATAAGCACTCATTACAGCCAAGGTATGCAGAAGAGCATCTCTGAACGCAAAACACGTTGAATCTTGAGGCAGATGGGCTACAGCAGTAGAAGACCAAACCGAGTGCCACTCCTGTCAGCTAAGAACAGGAAACTGAGGCTGCAATTCACACAGGCTCACCAAAACTGGATAATAGAAGATTGGAGAAACGTTGTCTGGTCTAATGAGTCTCAATTTCTGCTGCCACATTCGGATGGTAGAGTCAGAATTTGGCATCAACAACATGAAAACATGGATCCATTCTGCCTTCTATCAGCGGTTTAAGTTGGTGCAATGGTGTGGGGGATATTTTTTTGGCACACTTTGGGTCCATTAAGAGCAATTAAGCATCGTGCCAACACCACAGCCTACCTGGGCATTGTTGCTGACCATGCCCATCTCTTTATGATCACTGTGTACTCATCTTCTGACAGCTACTTCAAGCAGGATGATGCATCTGTCATAAAGCACGGATCCTCTCAGAAGGTTTCTTGAACATGACAATGAATTCACTGTACTCAAATGGCCTCCACAGTCACCAGATCGCAATTCATAAGAGCACCTCACATCATAGATGTGCAGCCAACAAATCTGCTGCAACTGTGTGATGCTATCATGTCAATATGGACTAACATCTCTAAGGAATATTTCTAGTAACTTGTTGAATCAATGCCACAAGGATAAAGGCAGTTCTGAAGACAAAAGGGAGTCCAACCCGGTATTAGTAAGGTGTACCTAATAAAGTGGCCGGTGAGTGTATTAGCCTTCATTTTATTATGATGAGTTGAGTACTTTAGCTCATCCATGCAAATGATTACTACATGAGTCCCGTTGGATGTAATAAAGACTAAATGTCCATGATTCCACAGTCCTGGGGTCTGTTCTTCGTACGTGGATTACTCAATTAGCTGGATTTGGATATTGACGATTTGACACGATCCAGGATCGTTTCGTTCTTCAAAGCTGATCTGAGAGTTGTTGTCATAGCAACAGTTCTGCTAGGTCAAACCTGATCGGGAGCAGGTTCAATTCATATAAACAGGATTAGATCAGCTTCGTTCAAGCAAAGATAATACAGAAAGTATGTTCCGAATTCTGATATTTTCTTACAGTAGTAGTTATACACTTGGTAAAATGGTACATATTTTTTAACTATATATATATAAAGTTATAGTCATTAATAAAATAAATAAAGTTATACATATTAATAAAACGTATGCAATCTGCACCCTCGAAATAAAAGTACTAAGACTGCCACCTGGTGGTGCAAAGAGAAAACTTATTGATATGAACTTTTTAGATCGCTTTAGTACAAATTGTGTATAATAGAAATGCACAATATGTGACTTTTTTTAAAGCAATAATACATTTGTGCACTCATAAACATGTTTTGATAGTTAATATGCCAGTGATTTGATGCTTCACAAAAGTTGCAGACGCCTTTACCAATATGTAAACGCTTTTGTAAACAACCAGTTATTCTTTACACCGATTAAAAATGGCTACTATAATAAAGAAAATATTTTCTAAATGTAGAACTAAATACATTGATTTGCATTGAAATACATGATGAATACTCTTGACACATGAAAGTGTAAAGCCTGCAGCTCACAGCAAATGTGTAATGTTATTGCGTGTCATATTTAACAAGCCGTTTACTGCTAATTTGATGTAATTTTGCTCACATGGATAATTGAATATTAAGCAGATGATGTCATTACGCTGCTGTGCCGTCAGCCAATCGCTGCATTGCTGATTAGGATTTCGAGGATCGATAGATCTATCCTTCACAACACACGCAGCGATCTCAGATCAGTTTATCCAGACATTCTAATCTGATTCGCGAACTTGTTTGAAGAACCAAATTAGCCAGAGATCAGTTATCAAGATTAAAAGATCGGGGATCTGCCAAATAATCTTAGATCATTTAAGCGAGGTACGAAGAATGGACCCCTGGTATCATCAAAATACACTTGTTTGTTGTGAATGTGCATCCTCTAGTGGGCAAAATGACATCTGTTCTTTTAAAAACTAAAAATAAATAACTGCTAAATTAGAGTCATATCAATACTGTAATGTACTGTATGCAGTAGGCCGTGAGAATTCTGTTAGAATTTTATGTGAACCTCTTCCCGTATCCTGGGACAGGTACAGTTCTCATTCCTGGCACCTCTCAGCTCACAGCTCGAGATATGCGTCACAGACTGATAACGTCTGGGGCCAAGTGTGTGATCACAGATGAAACTCTGGCTCCACTGTTGGACACTGTAGCCTTAGACTGCCCTTCCATTTCCACCAAGCTGCTGCTGTCCCACAAGCCCATGGACGGCTGGGGCAACCTGACAGAGCTCATGGGGTGAGTGGAGAACAAGGGAGGGAATGGCATGTACAGGGGGCACTTAAAAAATTATAATAATAAAAAAATATTTAAAGTGACTGTTCACCTAAATAGATAATTAAAGGAATACAAAGGATACATAAAGGAAATTGACTAATTTTACAGCTCCCCTACATTTACAGATATTTCAGTTTTACCATTTTTTAATTCATTCAGCCAATCTCTGGGGGGGGTCTTGTGGGAGCAATTTTATCTTAGCTTAGCATAAATAATTGAATTGGAATAGCCCATTAGCATATCCATCAAAAAAATAAAATAAAATGATAATTTTCCCATTTAAAGCTTCACTCTTCTGTAGGTACATTGTGTATCAAGGCAGATAAAAAGTTGCTATTTTGTAGGGCCATATGGTTTGGAACTAACCTATCTTTCTGGCATAATAATTAAGGAACTTTGCTGGTGCACCATGGCTGCAGCAGGCACAATGATACTACGCAGCACCAGAAAATAGTCCAACGAGATAAGTAGGTAGCAACGCTGCATAAGATCATTGCACCTGCTGCAGCTATAGTCTTAGTACACAATGTACCTGCAGCAGAGTCAAACCTTAAATAGGAAAATTATCACAACTTTTTATTTGAATGAAATGCTAAAGGTCTAATCTGATTCAATGATTTATGCTAAGCTAAAAGTGCAAAAAAAGGTTAAAAAAATAAAAATAAACTCTAGGGGAGTTGTAAAATTTGCATTTTTGAAAAAAAAAGCAGTGTCCCTTTACACCAAGTTGTTTCTCAAGAGATTCTCTGCTGAACCCAAATTAAGAGATATTTACAGATCTAAATGTAATATAAATGTAAATATCTCAATTTGTGTTCAGCAGAGAATTCTTGAGAAACAACCTGAGGTGTAAAGGGACACTTTTTTTGCAAATATGCAAATTTTACAACTCCCCTAGAGTTGAGTTTATTTTTTCTTTTACCCTTTTTTGCACTTTTAGCTTTACTTAGCATAAATCTTTGAATCAGATTAGATCATTAGTATTTTTCTCCAAAAAAATAAAAATAAAATAAAGTTGTGATAATTTAAGGTTTGACTTTGCTACAGGTACATTGTGTACTAAGACCATAGCTGCAGCAGGTAACCAAGAGTTGCTGGTCTCCAAAACTTCTATACTATTGCCACCAACTTTCTTAAAATCTGTGTTTTAGAAATAAAGATTTTGAACAACTTTTCAGCAAGTAAACAATAACAGAATTATTTTTTAATATATATAAAGCTTTAGTGAGTAAATTAAGATGTTATGTTTGTGTTGCAGAAGAGTATCAGATGACCATGTTTGTGTGGACACCAGCAGTGAGGAGCCCATGACCATCTTCTTCACCAGTGGCACAACGGGCTCCCCAAAAATGACCCAACACAGCCACTGTAGTTACGGTTTGGGGCTCACCGTGAACGGCAGGTTTGTGCCATCATAGACAAGTATCATTTTTATGGTTGTAAATATATACAGCTGAAGATGCCTTCAAGTTTGATAAACATAATAATGTATTCTACAGTTCAAAGACTGGGGTCAGATATTTCAATAAATGTATTATTTATTCAGTAACGGGCACATTAAACTGATCCAATGTGAAAAATGCATTTATAATGTGACAAAATAAAGTTTTAATATGATTTCTATGTTGGCAAAGCGAGCTTAACGTGCTGCAATTGAAGAAAACACATTAATAAAATTAGCAAAAGATCCTCAATGGTCTGACAGCATATGCGTTGCAAATCCTTAACGCAAACACATAACAGTGCTTTATTTTCTCACAACACATGCAAATAGCAGAGAACACAACGGAAATGTTTCAAGGGGACCCTAAAATGTGAAGGACCCAGCTATTTAGATTATGCTTATTTAGGCTAATAAATAAATACAAAAGGCAAGGAAATTGTGTAATCAGGATGTTAAAATAAACCAAAAAAAAAAAAGACTCGCCTTTCAAAGATCACCTACAACCTACAACTTCACTGAGCAATAGTCACGGCACAAACAAATCTCTGCCAGATCTGTCACATTTTTGGGTCCCCTTGAATCATTTACGTAATGTTCAATGCTATTTATCATTATATCATTTATCATTAATCATAATATTTGAATGATTTCAGAAGGATTATGTGACAGACAATAGACTGCAAAAAATGCTTTTCTTTTCTTTTTCTTTTTTTGTCTTGTTTCTAGCCCAACATCTAAAAAATCTCATATCAAGAAGCATTTTTAGAAATAATGCAATATTAAGTTAGTTTTTCCTTAAAACATTAATTTGCTTGCATATTGGCAGATAATTTAGCTTGTTTTAAAGGGGTGGTCCACTTCGAAATTATAATTTAAACTTTAGTTGATGTGTAATGTAGCTTCTCTGAATGTAAAACGCTCAAAGTTCAATGCAAAGGGAGAGCTTGGTTTATACAGAGTTCGCTTAGCAAAGCCCACAATGAACAAATTTTAGCGACTACAAAAAAATACTTCCGGGCCTGTGAGATCACAAACGGACTTTTACCGCTGCCCTCAGCTGCGCTTACCACTGCGCAGCTAAGGGTGGTGGCCAGAGGCGCTGTAATGTTACAGCAGAGGGAGCTAAAATGCCGTCCAAACGCTGCTATTTCCACAGAGCTTCTTCTGTTTCTGTATTTGGGCTTCCAAAAAACATAACACAAAGACAGAAGTGCTTACAGTTCAATATTAATTATGTTCCTGAGAATTATGAAATGCATAGCAATCATGATTTGACAAAACAGCTCCAGAATCTCTCCCAGTTCAGTGCTGGATTTGGTTATAATCTCCTCAAAGATGGAGCAGCTCCAACAAGCAGAAGCTGTGAACTCTGAGCCACAACCTGTTGAAAAGGAGGTTAGGAGGTAACTTGTTTAGGTAGCTAGCTTGAAGCCAGTGGTGCTGTCGGTAAGAACAGAGGTCCAGTCTAGGCACTCCATTTAGTTGTGTTTATTAACAATGACAAGGATTTGTACTTAGGATGAAAGGTGTGTGTGTGTGTGTGTGTGTGTGTGTGTGTGTGTGTGTGTGTGTGTGTGTGTGTGTGTGCGCAAGGAAACAACAGAAATACAATGTGTCAGTAATCAGTAAGGAAATAACAAATACAAATGCTTCAGTTTACCAACAAACAAAGTACATAACTAAACAAATATATGGCAAATATGAAACATGAGCACTTAAGTCAACTTAAATCATACAAAAGCCACTTACATGGTCAAATACGCACACACAGGAAAACAAGGGAGATCAAATTCAGTCCTCTGCAGTTCAGCCATGTGCTGCCAGAAAGTAACAAACTGTGGGCACAGGTGCAGTTAATAAAGGCCTTGAGGCAGTCCTGATTGGCCAGAGGTTGAATGAGGAGATTGGAGTGTACCATCGGAGCAGGGGTGTGACACTGAGTTTGCTGTTTAAGAACAAAACTTCAACACCTGTAAGTGTTTTTATTTGTTAAAATTGATTATGACAGTGTCTAGCCTTAACGGTGTGTTGTAGCAAAGATGTAAACAATGGAAAATGCTGTTGGCACCGCTAACGATTTAGCTACAAATTCATATTTATCAGTCAAACTGCTGTAAACACACACACACACTTTACCAGCGCGTGCATGTTTCTTTATACGCAGCTTTTCTGTACATTCTACATCTCAGATAATGAACTCGCAAACGATATGTGAATGACTCGTGCTACTTACACATGCATATTCCATGTGAAAGACGTCGTGTAACACGTTGAGCTAAAAAAAAACATACAGGAGAGCTTGCTAACTCGTGTAGCAGCAGAAAAATAAATCAAGGCTCACACAGGTCGCATCCCACATCTTAAACTCTATTCTTCTGTCAACAGTGTCACGATATATTACAGAAAATAACAATCAGAGCATCAAAGAAAAAGAAAAATAAACATTAGTCCCGCGCACATGCACTTCTCATGTTATACCCGTCTAAAGACAGTTCACACACACACATATATAGACACAAACATATACACAATGGCGACCTCTCTTAAAGGAGCTGCACCCCATTTTCACACGCTACAGACACTTTTTAGATTTTATTTTAGAGAGCGGGCATGAGGTTGACTTACTGTTTACACAAAAAGCGCATGCTTGTACAGGCGTGACATGGAGCCGATCCACGAATCGCTGCACATTATGACACATGACCAATCAGAGTCACTTTAGGCAAGCCTTTCAGAGGAACTAGGAAATATGTCAGATGTTTACATGTTAGCTGAGTAGCTGCATATAATCAAAGTGAGATTTATGAAAAAATTATGTGATTTCCTTCAAGTGAAACATGAGCACATATTGCTTTGCATCTTATTAAAACAACCAAGCCTTAAAATGACATTCTGGACCACCCCTTTAATGAAAAACTCACTTAATATTGACATATTATTTCTGAAAACAAGATGATATGTTTTGCTTGTCTAGAAAATAGTTCTTGAAATGAGAATTTTCACATTTGGACTGCATTTTTTGCTGTGTAAAAATTAAACTTTGTTTAAAATGTCATTTGTTCCAGCGATGGCAATATTGTATTTTAAATTTTTTTAAAACGCAGCTCTGAAAAGCACAAACAATTTCTTCCAAAGACATTATCCTACCAAATCTTCAGAGCCCAAACTTATAATGGTACCATGTAATGTATGCATTTGATCTGTGTGAATTGTTCAGGTACTGGCTGGATCTGACTGAGCAGGATGTATTCTGGAACACCTCTGACACGGGCTGGGCGAAATCAGCGTGGAGCAGTGTGTTTGCTCCGTGGATTCAGGGAGCTTGTGTGTTTGTTCACCACATGCCACGCTTTGACACAAACACAGTTCTTAAGGTACTGAAATAAACACGTCAATTCTTGACAGCAGTGCTTTGCTTAATCACTGACTTTTACAAATAAAAATATATGTAACGGCCTGCTTTATGTACAGTATTGTTTTAAAGTCTGGGTTGGTAATATTTCTAAAATATTTTTGAGAGAGTCTCATATGACCAATGCTTCATTTATTTAATTATTGCTTCATATTGTTACAATTTAAACATAGTTTGCTATTTGTATACATTTGAAATTTTAATTTTATTCCTGTGATGACAATGCAAAAATTTCAGCATCGTTTCACCAGTCTTCAGTGTATCGATCATTCAGAAATCTTTTGATTTGTTGTGATTTGCTGCTCAATAGTTTGCATTATCAGCATTAAAAACTACTGTGCTGCTTTACATATGTGAAAATCAGGCTTTTAAAATGTAAAATAATGTAAAGCCAAAATTAATGTATACCGTTAAGAGAAAACCTTGAAAAGTGTTTTAAAATATGGAATCCTTTTGTAGTATTTCTGAAGCAAGCTGATACGAACCTTCTGTCCATATAACTTGTATGTTGTTATAACCTGCCATTAGTTTTGATACCTTTATATCGGATGTGTATATACACATGCATTTATTTATCTGTATACTTGTATTTTTTATCATTTTATTTATTTATTTATTTATTTTTGTTTTGTATATTTGTTTTGTTTACTACGTGTTAAAGTTCCTAAAAATTAATAAAGACGGCATTAAAAAAGGAAAAACATTAAATGGAAATTGAAATACTTTGTGACCTAATGAATGTGTTACTTTTGATCAGTTTATTACATCCTTTCAGAAAAAAAGCATTCATTTTCAATAAAAAACTAAAAAAAACAAATCATACTGAGCCTAAACTTTTGAACAGTAGTGTATGCATTATAGTTTTATAGCATTCACTAAAACAAAAGCTTTCTGCTGCCACTCATGCTTTTTCTCCTTACAGACTCTGAGCCACTATCCCATCACCACCTTCTGCACAGCACCGACCGCCTATCGAATGCTTGTACAGGATGACTTGTCTAAGTATGGACTGTCTCTAATGTGATGCGACTAAAATTCACATTAACTCAAATTAACTCTAAATTTACTACCTATTGTCCCGCCTTTTTCCTATAGCGTAATGCATTTAAGGTTATATGTGGCACTTTCAATTTTGGATTAATGCCCTTAAAATGTTAATAAATATTATATTATATATTATATTGTATAATAATATTATAGATATTTTCATAGTAATATTTAAAGTCCAAATGAACCGAAAGTTGCTGAGATTTTTATGTCAGTATGTTGATGTACTTCCAACTGAAACGGAATACGAGTAGGAGGCGGTGCATCATTGCACCCTCTTTGACTGAAGATTATCAAAACAAACATCGTTTTATTTGATTAACTTGCACAGATGAATTGTCCACCTGAAGGATAACAATATGCGCTAGCAAAATAGCCATTGTAAATTTTGATTTTCCACAGACATTACCGCATCCATATATTGCTGCAGAAATAATTAAGATTTTAAGGCTATTCGTGATATGCTATAAGTAGTTTGTTAATGCCTTCAAACTTTTACTTTTGGGCAGCACTGTGTCTCAGTGGTTAGCACTGTCACCTCACAGCAAGAAGGTCGCTGGTTCAAGTCCCGGCTGAGCCAGTTGGCATTTCTGACGGTCACAGCTTCCGGTTCATGCAGACTTTAAATGGTTAAAAAAAAATGCAGGTTCATTGTATCCTAAATACCTGAAAGTACAATCTGTGACAATCAGCCAAATGCAAAGCTACTGCCATCATTTATGCTAAGCGTCATCATAGGGTATAGAAGAATAATAGATCAATTTTATTATTTCTCTGTTTTATGAAGGTGCAATTTTTGAACAGAATTTGTAATCACATGCTTGCACATCCTGAACTGGATCAGCCCAGCTTATCTTAATCTAATCCTCATTTTTGTGATTTTTACCAGGTATAAATTCCAGGCTCTTGAACACTGTCTGTGTGCCGGAGAGCCCATTAACCCTGAGGTCATGTGCAAATGGAAAGAGCTCACTGGACTGGACATCTACGAGGGATACGGACAGACTGAGACTGTAAATAAAGCATTTAAACAGTCTCAAACTATTATGTTCAATCTGGTTTGTGTGCCATGAATATAGGCATGGGTAAAAAGTGGTTTTAAATTAGCATTTTATATACATATATATATATATATATATATATATATATATATATATATATATATATATATATATATATATATTATTTTTTTTTATTTATTTATTGTACAATAACTCAAAATCAAAGTAATTATTTTATTTATCTCTCAGGTTTTAATAGCGGGCACATTCAAAGGCATGAAGATCAAACCAGGATCTTTTGGAAAAGCATCACCAGGATATGACGTGCAGGTCCAAAGTTTAAGCTAGACATAATAAAAAAAATCATTGACTGCTTGTAACGTAAAGATGTGTTCAAGTTGTCTTATAATTTGAGTTGATTCAACTTAAATCAAGTCAAGTAAAAAAAAAGCTGTGCTAAAAGTTGCCTTACAATTTAAGTTACAAGTTTTTTGAAGTTGGGCTGCTAATAGTAATTCTGGACTGTTCTGGTTTAAGGTGGTGGATGAAAATGGCTCTGTTGTGCCAAAAGGACAAGAGGGAGACCTCGGCATCCGAGTGAAACCAGAGAGACCCTTCTCTCTTTTTACAGAGTATACGGTACATTTAATGCTTCTTCACTATCTGTATCTGTCTTCTTTACTATATTACTACTGAAAGATTCTACATTTCTTAAAATATATAAATTGTTTTACACCGCAAGATGGTTCTGACAGTATCACTTATTCAAATTAATGCAAATTACAAGTTCTAGGCACATCAGGTCTGACTTCCTATGTGTGAAATACAGCATCATGTCTCCATTGTAATGCGTATTGTCAATTTCAGTGTCTTATGTCTAACAATTGGCCGGGTGATACTTTCAGGCAAGGCCCAGAAAACAAGACTAAACTGTAATGGCAGTTTCTGTTTCAACTAATAAGCACTGCCCACTCAATTGTGTATTAAACTGCGAGCCAGCTGCAGTAGTCGAAAACATTTTCGATGAACGCCACAGCCAGTCCTTATTAAAGGATTCTGCTTTCAAGATATACAAAAATCTTCCTGGTTTTGTCTCTTCTTCAAATTCACAACACAAAACTAATAATCGACAACTGTTAAGGAATCCCACCTTCAATAAGCGTGTTGGTTTGGAAAGCTGTTTTCAAAGCATATTGCCATATCCACTTAAGATGTAAATTAAGTCCATGTGAAATCATAATTTATAAGGTTTATTCTGCTAGAGCACTTGGTTATACTTTAGGTGAATAAGTGCAGTTAATCTACTGGGGAGAAATGTAATGTAATGTAATGTATTCATATAGCGCATTTATTGTGTATGGTCACACACCCAAAGCGCTTTACAATCATGAGGGGGTCTCTCCACACCACCACCAGTGTGCAGCATCCACTTGGATGATGTGACGGCTGCCACAGGACAACGGCGCCAGTGCGCTCCCCACACACCAGCTATTGGTGGAGTGGAGAGACAGTGATTGAGCCAATTCGGTGGAAGGGGATGATTGGGAGGCCATGATCGTAAGGGCCGGTAGAGGGACTTTGGCCAGGACACCGGGGTTACACCCCTGCTCTTTCACGAGAAGTGCCATGGGATTTTTAATGACCACAGAGAGTCAGGACCTCGGTTTAACGTCTCATCCGAAAGACGGCGCCCACTGACAGTGTAGTGTCCTCTTCACTCTTACTGGGGCATTTGGACTCACACAGACCACAGGTTGAGCACCCCCTGCTGTCCTCACTAACACCACTTCCAACAGCAACCTAGTGTTCCCTAGTGGTCTCCTATCAAGGTACTGACCAGGCTCAGCCCTGCTTAGCTTCAGTGAGTAACCGGTCTTGGGCTGCAGGGTGACATGGCAGAAAAAAAAAATTTGTTTTGGTAATCTTCAATCAAAGTCTGAGCATTTATCCTTTCTGTGCCACGATATTCTTAACCACGCCACTCTTAAATGTTAGGTGCTATAAAGTAATGACGTTCAAAAAGAAAGCCCCGTCCCCTACACAATATTCCATTTCAGTTAAAAGTACATCAACGTTAACCGCAACATCCGGTTAACGTTGATTTGAATCAATCAGGTTTGTCAAGGTAATATAGTAGACAGGTGCAGGATGCTATATTTTGGTTTGTGGATTATTTCCACAATAAAGAGCTTGGATTTAAGATCACTTTGAGCTTGTTTATATTTGCATCTCTTAAGGGGGTCGCACACCGGTTGCGTCGTGCACATGACAGTTGGAAGTATCGCACACCAGTTGTGCACATTCGAATGGCATTTAATATGAAACCCTTCAGATGGCGCGGCAGAAATATAAACAGTATCCAGAGTCGTAGCTGGGCGCCGTGGACAGCCGCCAACTTGCAGCACCATTGTGCGTACACTGATCGAAATCTGTGTTTAGAATTCTAAAATGCAGGCATCCGGTGTGCAACAACCTTTAGTTTAGTTTTGTAAAGAAATGCAAAGTTAACAACTAAATTATTTGAATGTGAATCTAAATTCATCCTAAAGGGGGAGCCAGTGCGCACAGCAGAATGTTTCCGTGGCGATTTCTACCTGACAGGTGACCGGGGAATGATGGACGATGAAGGATATTTGTGGTTCATCGGCAGATCTGATGACGTCATCTTGTCTGCAGGGTACAGAATTCGGCTTTGATCATGATGATGTCAAATTTTAAATAAATATATATCATATAATAGTCTAACAAGTGTTTCTAGAAGTAAAAATTTTATTAATATGAAACTTTAGGGATTTTAAAGGCTAGACATTAAAAAAAAATCTGTGGTGAGCTCAGTTTTTTAACCGATAATATATTTTTTTAATAATCCTGTTTGTAAGAGTCTAAATTATCTTATGCATATGTTTATATGGTCTTTTTAATAAAAGAAGGCTCACACAAATTCCAAAAGGCAGATACTGATTAGATCAGGTCCTGGTGTGTGGACTTTGGGGGTTTTACAATGTGGTCACATGTTATTTAGTCAGTTTGAATGTCTCAGTATTTAAGCTTTGGTAACATTTGGTCAAGAAAGAGACAAATTAGGTGGTAAACTGCTCTGGCTTTTTCTCCATCTCTGCGCTTTCCTGCTCTGCTCCTCTGAGGTCTATCTTCTCTGACTCTACTGCAATCAGGCTAACTTCTGGGCCTCCTCTCTGTCTCTCTCCCTCCCTGTGTCTCATACCTCTGGTAACTTTATTTTTCTACATTTAAGCTGGGTGCAATTTATATCATATGTTTTATCATCATTTCATATTATCATTTTATAGTTATTTGTTATTAATTCCGTTGTAACCATAGAGAATTATTGTAAATTAAATCATCTCATTTTCATGTGAGAATTACTTTTGATTTAACATCAACATTTAATTGCTCCATATTGCAATACACTATAATCACACAATATCAACGCTCTCCCACATTTTAGGCTATTAACACTGCCCTTATTTCAGTTTTTGGTGTAAGATTGCAGAAGAATGGTTTGACTAGAAAGTACAGTTTTTTTTCTCTCCAATCAGAGTTACGGTGGGCAAATGCACCAAAAGATATCTTTAGAGCACTCCATATATAATTTGGTCTTCCTACACCAGAGGTACTCAACCTTGTTCCTGGAGATCTACTTTCTTGCAGATTTTAGTTGTAACCCATAACAAACACACCTGCCTGTAATTATCAAGTGCTGTTCATGCTCTAATTAATTGGCTCATGTGTGTTTGATCAGGGTTAGAGCTGAATTCTGTAGGAGGGTAGATCTCCAGAAACAGAGTTGAACACTCCTGCCCTACACTCATAAATGCTTAATTACTGGATATGTTTTGCAATTTTGTTCTGTCCCTTTAAATAATTCAATATAAATCATTAGGTAAACAGACTTTTGTTTTACCTTTTCTGTTATTTGTCCTATTCTCAAAAATTTCTTTCATACAAATTTAAGTTTGTTCTAAGTTCTTATAATGTTCCAACAAAGGCTTTTTAAATATCATAATGGGAAAAATTCAAGGAAAAAATATGCTTTTGAACATTTGTATAATATGTCTGTGTGTGTGTGTGTTTTTAGGTACCGTATTGGTCCATTTGAGGTGGAAAATGCCCTGATAGAGCATCCAGCTGTAGCTGAATCAGCCGTAGTCAGCAGCCCTGATCCTGTTCGAGGAGAGGTAACGTTGTGCATTCTGGGATTGCCTTCTTTATGAAGGATACAAGTATGACCTTAAAACTGGGTGAAAAATAAGTACTTGGAAGCCAGCAGCACCATTATTGTCAGAGCACCCTGTTTATACACCTCCTACAAAGATGCATTTCCTTTAATCCTATCATAAGTGGACAAAAAATAGAAGCATAATAGAAGGGTTTAAAACATTTTGACCTCATGCACTTTCAGAGTTAGTCAAAAAGAGGCGGTTAATAACAAGTGAGAACAGGGTCTAAGTAGGCAGATTCTGTATTTACTAGGAGTGACACTACACTGGAGTCACGGTTAAGTACGTATCTCTGTGATGGGTAGGGCCAGACGGAATCCGCAGACTTTTTTTTTTTCCATTTCTGGAGAGAATTTTGGTAAAACTCTTACCAAAATTATTGTAGGAGTATCATAACTAAAACCTTAATATGTAAAATAATAAAATAAAACTTTTTATTTTATTTATTTTTTTACTTTTTTAATGTTTAAAATGCAAATCCAATTAGATTCACTTTATTTGGTAAATAAAGCAAGTCTTCTATATAATAAATCTTCTAAAAGACTTACTTTACAAAATGCATTGTACAGAAATCAGATGAACATTTTCATATTGGTCAATAATATTACTGCAATTGGTACAGGTACAAAAGGAATAAGCAACACATCTCCAGTACTTGCTTTCTCAGTTTATTTTGAACAAGCAGTGTTAAGTGTCTCTTGATGCAAAATACCGGGAAAATGATTGATAAATTTAACAGTGATGAGGCAAAGGCTAAATTGAAGATTCATTAAGCTTCAAATCCACAATCTCTTTTAATGAAAATGCAGCTGTGTGTCATAACAGTGGACAAAAACTGTTTAATATTATGTGTGTGTGTGTGTGTGTGTGTGTGTGTGTGTGTGTGTGTGTGTGTGTGTGTAAGGCACTCACAGACTGACTTTTGAGCTCACAAGATAAGACAATATCTCATATTTATTATTCACTAGAAGTAAAACTGAAGTCATCATTACATTTGTATATTGTGTAAATGTGAGTGTTTTTGTGAAGAGTTTGCTTGATGTTTTAGGTGGTGAAGGCTTTTGTTGTGCTGACAGCAGATTTTAAATCAAGAGCCCATAAGGAACTGATCAAGGAACTGCAAACACATGTAAAGAGCATCACGGCTCCTTACAAATATCCACGCAAGGTAGATTACCCACTTATTACTTTCAATTTGATTAGGTTGAAGGGATTCTGTTGGAGCCATTTGTTTACTTTATTTAAAGCAGAGATGCCCAAACTAGGGCCCACAGGCCAAAGTCAGCCCGTAGTAACCTTTGATTTGGCCCCCCATGCCATCTGAAAATGGTTTAGAGATTGTTCTTTCACATTTAATGTAATCTTCTATTTGTTTTTTTAAATTGTTAAGCTACAAATAAACCATCTAAAATTTAATGTTTCAATGTAAATTGTGTAAATTAATCAGATTTAGTTTAAATGTACATACGATGGTTTGAATCAAGGCAAAGGAAGATTCTGCTTGACTAGTGTATTCAGCATTGAACTCTACTATGTTATAAGTTTAATTGTTTTAATTGCAGTGGGTCGTAATTTAAAAAGTTATATTGCATTAGTTAATATCACTCAAAGTAAAGTTTTTTATTTATTTTTAAATATTATTAAGCGAACTTGGAAATTACCCATAGCAATTTTAATGTAAAATAGTTTGGTATATTTACCTTTGGCCCACAGCTATCAATGATATTTGGTTTTTGGCCCTTTATACGGACCAGCTTGAGCACCACTGATTTAAAGCTTTATATTGTTAATCATGATTTGTACGATCATGATCTTTCTGATTCTCTTTTGTTTCATCATTTTGTTTACTTTTTTTCAGATTGAGTTTGTGGATCAGCTGCCCAAGACAGTAAGTGGGAAAATAAGACGAGTGGAGTTAAGAAAGAAGGAATGGGGACAGCAAACCAGCTAAATCTGGAACTGAGAAATCAAATGTAAAAATGGCATTCCACCTCTTCACATGCTACATTCACAAGTGTCTTCCCACATTTTTTAGAGATGCATGAAGAAGAGATTATTATGAAATGATTTTCAATATTTCAGCTCGCCAGCAGATGGCAGCACTTCATAATGTCTTCATTCAACATATGAACTCACCGGCCACTTTATTAGGTACTCCTTAGTAGGCTGGACCCTCTTTTGCCTTCAGAACTGCCTTAATCCTTTGTGGCATAGATTCAACAGGGTAATGGAAAATTCCTCATATTAGATTTTGACATGATAGCGTCACACAGTTGATGCAGATTGTTGGCTGCACATCCATGAAGCGTATCTCCCATTCCACCACATCCCAAAGATGCTCTATTGGATTGAGGGTCTGGTGACTGTGGAGGCAGTTTGAATACAGTGAACTCACGGTCATGTTCAAGAAACCTTCTGAGAGGATCCGCATTTATGACATGGTTCGTTATTCTGCTGGAAGTAGCCATCAGAAGATGGGTACACTGGTCATAAAGATATGGACATGGTCAGCATCAATACTCAGGTAGGCTGTGGTTTTAACACAATGCTCAGTGGGTACAAATGGGCCCAAAGCGTGCCAAGAAAATATCTCCAACACCATTACACCACCACCACCACCACCAGCCTGAACCGTTGATACAAGGCAGAATGGATCTATGCTTAATGCTGTTGATGCCAGATTCTGACCCCACCATCTGATTGTCACATAAGAAACCGAGACTCATCACACCAGACAACGTTTTTCCAATGTTCTATTGTCGAATTTTAGTGAGCCGGTGAGAATTGTAACCTTGTTTCCTTAGCATGCATTGAGTTCCTGCCATGTGATTGGCTGATTAGAATTTTTTTAACGAGCAGTTGGACAGGTGTACCTAATAAAGTGGCTGGTGAGTGTATTTTAACAGCTGTTAAATTTACTAACCCACATATAATTAATGTTTGTTTTTTTTACAATCTCTTTATTGTATTTTTTACATCAGTACTAATGATAACTTACATGTGTACTTTTTTTCGCTTTTAAACAGTTAACAACATGTTACTATTATATGCATAAGAGAACAAAAACAAAATTATAAAAGTGGAAGGAAGAGGCAAAAAAAAAAGAAAGGAGGAGAAAAAAAAAGTAAATAAGGGGGGATATTTGAGGCATTTCTACTAGGGTTCAATCACTGCTCACTGGTTAAAGTACTCAACAAATGTATTCCATATTACATGGAAATTCTTTGTTTTATTTTTTAGGGAAAGCCTTAGCTTCTCAAGTTGCAGACAGGACATGACATTTTTTTTATTAACGTGAAGCAACGTGGAGGATCTTTTCTATTCCAATTTTTTTAAACTAATCTTCATGCTAGGGTTATAAATCTGATTACTGTACATTAATTATATGATAATTCTGCATCATCACCGACTCCAAATTTAGCTAAAGTAGGCCCAGGGTATACTTTTTCCTCCACTTCTGATATGAATTTAAAAACTGAAATCCAATAATTAACAATTTTAGAGCAACTAAAATTAAACAACACTAAAAACTAAACAAGCGATGCCTGGGTTTGATTGCATCTATCACACAGTAGGTCTAAGGAAGGGAACATCTTAAAATTCATGTTTAAATAGAGTGACGTTATATTTAGACTTTTATATTGTACATCATATTCTGCACATGCAAATCAAAATGATTTCTTTGTTAAAAGAGTAAGCATTCATCACCATATTGTTTGGAGTTAATACGTTATTTTATGCGTGTGATTTTACAATATATAAACTTTGATTTATCAGTGCTCATCCTTTTTTTTTTTCTTCAAAAGCATGTTGACAGATGGCTGACACTAATCTGATCTCTGCTGAACGCTGAGAGAGGATTGTAAGGTTATGAATATTTCCGCATTTGTGGAAATTGTCATCCTATGGAGAGAAACGTTGTGACTTTCCAGATGACAAATATGCTGGTAAATTAGTCCTGACCAAAAATGGAGAAAGACGCATCGGTTATAGCAAACACACTGTAAAACAATGCTGTTTCAAGTGGAGCTTTGTCATTCCGCTACATGTTTGGACATAAAGAGGAACTATATGTTGTGTCGGCGCTACATAAATGAATCATAATTACAAAATCAAATCACAACACTGGACAGCAGAGCAATTTTAAAAACCAATGCATAACTAACATATACTATATGATGCATAACTATACACATGAGACAGGCTATACAGATACTTTTACACGAGACTGAACAGTGTTGTGCAGGATATTGTGCCAGAGAGGTATTTAAGGTTGAATATTGTGCAAAAGAGCTATTTAAGGTTGGCTTATTTTGCAAAAGAATTAAGGGTTGAAGCAAGTAGTGCATCATGACTGTGGTACATTTATAGTAAACATTGTTTTCCTTATCGAGTCTCTAAGATGGAGTTTAGATAAAGTGTCAGGTGCATGAGAGTAAAGAATGTTTCCACAGATGGTTTGTCAAGCCCACTCACCTGAACGAAGCACAATTTGAAATGCACAGTGTTTCCACGAGACAGAGTGATTAAGAAAGTGTCTATAGACCATTTTGAGGGTCCTAATCTATTTTCTGTTTTACATATTTAATTTTCATAGCTTCCAAGGATCCAAAAATGTCCACATATTGATAAATAAGAATATGAAAGCTGTTTTAACGTTAAGATACCATTAAATTGTCTCTTGTTACAGTTACAAAATAGTTTGACAACAAGCAGGAAACATTCATGAGCCAATGACATCACTTCATTGAAATGGTCTATAGTGCAAATGTGCAACAAGGTGCAAGAGTCAAAGAGAGTCTCTTTTACAGGGGTGTTAAGCCCCCTCACTTGTATGGGACATACTCAGGAATGGAGGGGGTGAATGAGATTTCAGAGGGGGTAAATTGACTGGAGTTGAGGGCTCTAACAGCTTGTGGAAAGAAGCTGTTGAGAAGTCTAGCCCAATCATTACCAAAGTGGGGGTTGCGGTATAATGACGAGGGGTCGCTTGGTAAATTTACAAAACTCAAATAAATTAATAAACTTTTAGAATTACCATATTTTATTCATAACCCACAAAAGATAGTTAGTAGTTACACTAAAGAAATAACAACAACAACATACAAAAAAAATCTATCAGACTTTCAAATTGGTTTTCATTAGATTGAGACCCCTTTGGTGTTTAGTTTAACCACATAGCAATAGCATCAGCTGCAGCAGATTTTACAGGGCCAGGTTAAACTTTCACAACCTCTATGGCATTAAAAGTAAGATGTTTAAAGTGAATTCATTCATTCATTTATTTACTTGTCAGCTTAGTCCCTTTATTAATCTGGGGTCGCCACAGCGGAATGAACCTCCAACTTATCTAGCAAGTTTTTACGCACTGGGTGCCCGTCCAGCCGCAACCCATCTCTGGAAACAGACACAGACACACACACAGACACACAGACACACACAGACACACACAGACACACACAGACACACACACACACACTACAGACAATTTAGCCTGGCCAATTCACATGTATCGCATGTCTTTGGACTGTGTGGGGGAAACCGGAGCACCCGGAGAACATGCAAACTCCACACAAAATCGCCAATTGAGCCGAGGCTCAAACCAGCGACCCAGCGACCTTCTTGCTGTGAGGCGACAGCGCTACTGCGCCACTGCTTCGCCTGTTTAAAGTTAATATTGAATTAAATGACTATAAAAAAATGTTTATTCGACTGTTGCATTTTTGTGTTGTCTATTGTTCATGTTTATATAGGCCTATATTTGAAATATAGTCTATATTTATAACCACCTTCAAGAAAAATTGTGGTCGCGAGTCACTGACATTGTTATTTTGGGGGTCACGGGCTGAAAAGTTTGGGAAACCCTGGTTTAGCTGAGCGGGCTCTCACACAATTTCTTCATGTTGTCAAAACACAAATTGATTAAGTTACAAATTTAAAGTCGACTGAACATAAAACAATTAAGTTGTCCCATTAAAAACCTTAAGAATTGGGTTGTTTTAACTTGTTTTAAATAAGTAACAAGCAGCCAAAGTAATTGTAGATAACATGTCTTGTTCAAAATCAACACCAACAATTGATAAAAATTGAAATCCTAAATATTTGAAACTAAAAAACTTTAAGCTGTAAAACCATGCACAGGGGGAGAAATGTATCTGCGCTGTGATGAGAAAACAGGTGCCTGCTTAATTGACCTGTTAATAGGGCTTGTGCTTATCGGGTGGAAAAACACAACCATAAACATTATTGCTGAAATATCAAGCCAAAATACACAGCAGACATCAACACGCTCAGCTGCTTCCTGGCATATGCCATTAAATCAGACTTTAGGTGTCTGTTATGACAGACAACGGATGCCAGTCTGAAACAGTAGCTGTTTGTGGATGAATCTGTCATGTTTGGTTTGCAGAAATTGACTCAAACTGCGAGATGGCTGTCAAAATCTGTGAGCTTCTTAACAGTCCTTATTAAAAAGTATAGCGTTACTGCACCAAATGCTAATACCACACGACTGCGTGAGTTCCAAGTCTGAGACCACTGGTAAAAATATACACAGGTCAGAGATAAATGGTTCTCAAGCATTAACATAAGTGTAATACAGCTTTTTTTCATGTTGATTAAAAAGTGTCCTTATTAAAATGAAAATAAATAATGACTGCCATACATTTTACAATGGTTTATACAATACACACCCATTACAATGAAATTCGGTGTAACAATATTTAAACTGAAAATATTAGTTCGTCATAAAGTTTAAAAAACTACACAAAAATTTAGTATGATCACTTATTTGTGTATATAAAAATACAGTAAGAGTAAATTTTGTTTCATTTTTATGTTAATTGCTGAATGATGATAAACATCACCCATTTTGACATTTAAAATGGTTCACTCATATATAGACAAGCTATTTGAAAGTGCAGGCACTTAATTTGCTTTTAATGTATATAAACAGGAGGGTGACGCAGTGGCGCAGTAGGTAGTGCTGTAGCTTCACAGCAAGAAGGTCGCTGGGTTGCAGGATCGAGCCTCGGCTGGATCAGTTGGCGTTTCTGTGTGGAGTTTGCATGTTCTCCCTGCGTTTGCGTGGGTTTCCTCCAGGTGCTCCGGTTTCCCCCACAGTCCAAAGACATGCGGTACAGTAGGCTAATTGGGTAGGCCAAATTGTTCGTAGTGTGAATAGTAGTGTGAATGTGTGGGCATCCGCTGCGTAAAAAAATGTGCTGGATAAGTTAGAGGTTCATTCTGCTGTGGCGACCCCGGATTAATAAAGGGACTAAGCCGACAAGAAAATGAATGAATGTATAGAAACAGTGTGTGTGTATATTCTGCAATATTAAACAGCAATAATAAGGATGAATTTAATCATTTTATTATCACTTTTTTCATTTATATATTATATTAATAGGAATAATAATATTGATAATAATAAGAAGAATAAGAAGAAGAATCAATATCTCAAACATCAATGTCTTAATTTAGTTAAACTTTAAAAAGACAAACACTACAAAATGATTATGGTCAGACTTCTCTAATTTGAAAAGTTTAACTTGTGCATTTCTCAGTATTTACAGTGCTCAGCATATATAAGCACACCCCTTACAAATCTATCTTTTAAACTCATATATTTTAAAAAGGAAGCTATACAATATTATATTTGAGCATACATTAGATGAGTCAGTGCCGAAGCCAAATCTGGAGCTTAAATAACTTACGAGAACAGTCCAAAAACTAGTGCACCCAAATAAATCTTACAGAAAAATATTAAATACCAATTTAAAAAAAAGAGGAAAAAAAAAAAAATCAAGAGAAGCAAAAATTGAACAATTTAATTGAAATTTTGTAGGTTGTAATTTATTTTTGCAATATTTAGCTTGAATTTAATTGTATTCTTTCAGTTTCTAAATATGTTTGATGACTAAAATCCTATTTTAATAAATATATCTGTTTAATAAATCTGTTTTGTTTAAATGCACCAAAGCACATTTCCTAATTTCCTATATTCAGAGAAAGTGAATCCCAGTATTTAGTATATCCCATCAACATCATTTAACCTTATTTTAGAAGCTCTAAAATGACTCAAATATAAATCTGTAAAATTTGTGGAAAATTACTTTTCATATATATTTAGGTTTACAAGTTTTTTTATGCCTAGGCTCTCACTTCAATCACTATTTTGCCATCCGTCCTATATGACAAACGATGTGTTAAAGTTAGAAATACTCCAGTCTCTGTCAACTCACGCTTGTACTAGAAAGCTTGTTTGACCTAATACAGCACATGCCAATTCAACGTCAAATTCTCTGTGGGAACTTTTTTTTCGTGTCGACACGTTTAAAATTAACTTCAGAAAACAGTATTTTCTCAGCTTAGTAAATTTGGTGGATTTCAGATAGATAGTTTAGACTGCATTTTGGCCATCACTTTCACTCCACGTCAGCTGCGCGCGCCTGTGATGCCCAGAACTGCTGGGGGGAAGCGCGCTATTTGATTAAAAGAGGATTTTTAGCGCATTAACTTTAGCTCAGTCAGCCGTGGGATGCGCACGGGTCAGCGACTCAAATCTTTATGGATTATTATTTTTTCTGCATCAAGTGCAAATCACGTGAGATGAATGTGCAATGACAGCGTCCCGACACCGAGCAGTCTCGCGCAGTTCTCGAGGAACGGACGCGCGCTCGCATTCCTTCATGTAACCCAGCACTTCATCGCGTTTTACAGTCTTTTCTTTCTTTCTTTTTATTTTGTCTTTTTTGGTTTGGTTTGTTTCTTGGCGATGGCTTGGCCGTGCATCAGCAGAGTCTGCTGCTTGGCTCGGTTCTGGAACCAGTTTGATAAATCTGATTTGTCGGTTCCGTTAACCATCCAGAACTACTCGGACATCGCGGAACAGGAGGTCCGGTCCGTCACCAAACTCGTCTCCACGGAACAGGCGCCGAGCGTGGAGTTCACCGCGCCGGATCACGCCGCTGGAGTCCGGCGGTCGCACCGTGGACGAACAGAACCCAGTTACAAACCCCGTGAGGACTACCAGCCCCCGGGTGTGCCTTTCCCCAGCGTCACCCAATATAAACAGGATTACAAACCCTGGCCCATCCCGAAGAAGGATAACTTTCCCTGGATTAGCAACGGAGGGAAAGGCGGCAGTGTGATGGACAGCCCGGTGAACGGTTACTCTAACGGCACGAGTCAGGCGCGGGCGGACAGACAGGAGCGCAGTGGCAGACCGAGAGCCGGAGATCAGATGAGCTCATACAGGTACTGCTGCTGATGCTTTAGCTGGAGCTGTTCTTCAGCACTGCAACACACTTCTGTACACTCGCTTATCACAATCTCCATCATCTCGACTAAATATATATATAGAACCAGACTGAGAACCAGCAAAAGTTACATTAGATTGTTTAGTAAAAACACATTGCAAAGATAAAATGCCATAATAATAATAATACATTTCTCAATGCGTTTATTTACATTATAGTGAGCAAAGAAATAATAATAATAATATTAACTTCTTAAATCCTTAGAATTTATATATATATATATATATATATATATATATATATATATATATATATATATATATATATATATATATATATAAAATCATCAATATATAGTGTATGTATGTGTGTGTGTTCGTTTGTTATTTTCGTTATTTAATTATTTACTTAATTTTTTTAAGGTAAAATTAATTATCTGTAAATTAATGCATGGATTAATTTTTCAAATATTTGTAAACTATAATTTAACTATATTTTAATGTGGCTCATTTAGGGAGCTAAATCATATTACAAACTACAAAATGCCATCTAAAACAATACAATAAAAAACAATAGAATATAGAAATATTTGGGGTGTAAAATGCATTACAAAAAAATCTAGAACCTGAATTAATGTTTTAAATACCTGTAATCTCCATATTTTCCCTTATTTTCTAAGCATATTTAGTGAGTAAACAAAAATATATGGAAATATTTTTTAATCTGCAATCTATTTCCATCTTATTTTAGTTCTCATGCAAGTAAAATGTCTTACAAACTTAAAAATGATTACTCCTTCAAATAATAATCAAAAATATTTTACTGTTAATAAAAATGAATTCTACATGAATAAATGATCTATTTGTATTATTTTTGTTCTTATTCAGGAGTAAAACCATTAAATTGACAGTAATATGGATGCATATCAATATTTTACTTTTTAGGGATTAAAATTTTTTATTGAAAAAAATGTGACAGTACTAAAACTCAAATCTAAAAAAAAAATGTAAAAAAGATAACAATCCAAAAAAAGTTAATCTAAATTAAAATGTTGGGGAAAATATTCTATAAAATTTTAATAAACAGGAAAAATCCAGAAAAACATTTTTTTTTAATTGTTGAAATTTTGTAGTTTGTATTTATTTATTTTTTATTTTTGCAAGTTGTTTGAATTTAAAAGTTTCTTTCTATTCCCAAAGATGCTAGGTGACCAAACTCTTACTTTAATAAATATAAATATTTAATAAATCTGTTTTGTTTAAATGCACTAAAACATATGGTCTATATTGACAGAGAAATAGATAAAAATATTTGTTTTTAAAAGGGGGTGCACTCTCATTTATGCTGAATACTGCATATTTTTGCAACATCTAGACTACCATGTTAACATAGAATAACATAAAATAATAAATACTTATTATTATTGTTGTTATCCAGGGTTCATACACATATTTACTAATAAATTTCTATGACTTTTCCAGGACATTCAAGTACATTTTCATGACCTAATGTTTAATATAATGTCTATGTAATCATGATAAATAATAATAATAAACAACGCACGTTTAAATGTATTATCATAAAACACAATCTATTTGGTTTGAATTCATTTCATATATCTATTGTAAGAATTATTTAGATAATGCTTATACATAGCTGTTCTTTCCCGCTGTGCCACCTCTGAAATTGAGACTAAGCCAAAGGAAAATGAATGAATGAATGAATGAGTGAATGCTTAAACAGCATGCGAGACCATGTTCACAGCCAAAGACTGAAAATAAATAAAGACAGCTAACCTACATTCAAGTTTACAGATATTTGTTCAACTAATTTCCATGACTTTTCCAGAACTAATCCAGACCTGGAAAAAGCCATGTCAAAATTCAATGACTTTTCCAGGTTTTCCATCACCGTATGAACCCTGATTAATGCTTTATGTATTTATAAACAAACTATTTATGCAACATCTGGACTACCAAGTTAACATACAATAACACTAAATCATACTATTATTAATATTACAGCTTAATGTCCTTGTGTTTGTGAACAAACTTTCCTACATGTTGTGTCTTCCAGCTGCTGACTGTGTGGTGAAGAGTGTTTTCTGCTGTTAGTTTAACGTGTGCTGTAATGGGCCTGATGTGCTCGTAATGACTTGTGCATTGCAGTGATGTTCAGACAGAGTAGTCACTGTCATGCATATTTCATCCGACACCTCATGAAAGAACACAACGACACTAAAATAATGAATAAAACAGAGTTATCTGACGAGAACAGAATGAACTCGTTATAATTAAGGCAGGGCGAAATGACAAAAATCTTATAATTCATCTCATGTTCTAATCACGATGAAGCACCATTTCTGTAAATTGAATCAAATTATAGTTTCCTATTGTTTTAGGTTTTAATCCACAAACTTTTAACTTGCTCTTTCATAGATGATCATATTTCTCACTTTATATAGAAATTGAAGGCAAATGTCTGATCAAGAAAATAGAAATTTAAAACCATTCAAAAGCGAATGATTACAGGTCCAGCGTAAAACAGCTACATAACATGCAAAATGTAAACATAAGATTGAAACTCTCACAATGCTGTTATTCATGCTTATGTCTGCACCTCTGTAACGGTGTTTAATATTGTGCTCATATAAATAATGAAAAAAAAAAAGGTTTACTGTAAACAATGTATTTAGCGACACCACAAAATAACCATGACTTCGCATACTATTAAACAATTTGAATAATGAAACTACTTTTTATTTTGTTTGTACGATTTATATTATCATATTGCACAGGCCTAATTATAATCAAGTGTTGCAAAGATTAATCTCATCCAAATAAAAGGTTTTAACATAGTTGTAGCAGGCCTCTGTCGGTCAGTGTTGACCATGGATGACGTATATTAACTCTTACCTTGAGGCATGACTGATTGTCTGAGAAAGCGTCGCTGGTGGCTGAAGAGACCAATACGGGAGAGGTATTCTTTACCCCAGCAGTCGCATTGATAGTGCACTGTAGAGACAATTACTGTAAAATTTACAGGAACTTAATGAATAATTACAATTTACTGTAAAATTTGCAGTAACCAAAATCTCCTGTAAGTTACTGCAAATTTTACAGTAAATTGTAAGTTATTTTACAGTGTGCTGGCAAATGTATTCATAGTGGCAACCAAAATTTCTACTAAGTTACTGTAACTTTTACAGTGAACCTTTACAGTGTTTGTCTGTGTATATTTTTTAGGTATATATAAATATACACATGCATTTATACATTTGAGAAAATGTTTATTTATAAAATATATATCAGAGAAAGGCGGTTCATTCTGCTGTGGCGACCCCAGATAAATAAAGCCGAAAAAAAAGGAATGAATGAATATCAGAGAATCTTATTTCTCACCATTTTAAGGCCTTCAGATATTTTTTAGCAAACTCCATGCAGGCTTTCATGTGTCGGGCCACTCTGCCATAAAGCCCTGACTGTTGGAGGGCTGCAGTGATAGCTGACTTTCTACAACTTTCTCCCATCTCCCGACTGCATCTCTGGAGCTCAGCCACAGGGTTCTTTAGGCTCTTCTCCCACTGATAGCTCAGTTTTGCCAGACAGCCAGCTCTAGGAAGGGTTCTGGTTGTCCCAAACGTCTTTCATTTAGGGATTATGAAGGCCATTGTGCTCTTAGGAACCTTAAGTGCAACAGAAATCTTTTTGTAACATAGGCCAGATCCATGCCTTGCCACAGTTCTGTCTCTGAGCTCTTCAGGCAGACCTCATGATTATCATTTGCTCTGGCATGCATTGTGAGCTGTATAGACAGGTGTGCGGCTTTCCTAATCAAAGCCAATCAGTATAATCAAACACAGCTGGAACCAAAAGAAGGCATGGAACCATCTCCAGGATGATCAGAAGAAATGGACAGCACCTGAGTTAATTATATCTGAATACCTAGGACCATGTGATATTAATCCGGGGTCGCCACATCAGAATGAACCACCAACTTATCCAGCAAGTTTTTTACGCAGCGGATGCACTTCTAGCAGCAACCCATCTCTGGGAAACATCCACACATACATTCACACACACACTCATACACTACGGACAATTTAGCCTACCCAATTCACCTGTACCGCATGTCTTTGGACTGTGGGGGAAACCGGAGCACCCGGGGAAACCCACGCAAAGGCAGGGAGAACATGCAATCTCCACACAGAAACACCAACTGAGCCGAGGTTCGAACCAGCAACCTTCTTGCTGTGAGGCGACAGCACTACCTACTGCGCCACTGCCGTGCCCTATATATATATACATATATATATATATATATACGTTTTTATCTTTATCGCCAGAAAGCACTGAACATAAATTGTTGATACGTTATAATAATAATATAATATAATCCCGGACGAGCCCCCAATTGTTACGTCCCGACCAGTCTAGGGTTGGTGGGAACAATAACAAGTGTAAAAAAAAATAAATAAAGAGAAACTCAAATACTCAATTTAGGGTTTTCCCCTTCTCCTGTCCCAACTCACAATAATCACAACGCTGATCAAGTAGTAACAATATTTATTTACTTAGAAAACAAAGATAGAAGCATCTCTTCGGAAGGGAATCCAGGCCAAAATAATAAACAAAAAGACAGCTAACTTGCGGGGAAATAATTCTAACTTACCTGCTCAAATAAAAGTACCCCAAATAAAATTACAGCAAGCTTCCCTTTCTCCCTTGCTACCACAAACCAGGAGAAAACGTTTTAAAGTAAATGGCGATTCCCAACCTACCGCTTCTGTTTCTCCAAAACTAATATATATAAATAGGTATTTAATCAGAAAAGCCAATAGATTCACATTTCACAGAGAGCCGTTTAAGAAAATAATTAAATTGTCAGTAACAGAAATCTATTCACACCAAGTCAACCAACAATTTGGGGCAGGAGATAGGAGACGCTCGGAACAACAGCAGCGACGACGACGGAGATTTGCGACCTGCACCGAGCAGAAAGATCTCCCCATTGTTCCTCTCCTCCAGCTTATATACGCTCCCACACGCAACACGGCTGGACCGCAATCAAGCGCAGCTCTAGAGGGAGGGGGAGAGAGAGAGAGAAAGCTGCGCATGCTCCACAGCGCACAACACAACATCAGCTCCAAATGCATAACAAAACACACATATATATATATATATATATATATATATATATATATATATATATATATATATATATATATATATATATATATATATATATATATATATATGTGTATATATATGTGTATATATATGTGTGTGTATATATATATATATATATATATATATATATATATATATATATATATATATGTATATGTGTATATATATATATATATATATATATATATATATATATATATATATATATATATATATATATACAGTGGATACGTAAAGTATTAAAGTATTCATTATATATATATATATATATATATATATATATATATATATATATATATATATGTGTGTGTATGTATGTATGTATTTTATATATATATATATATATATATATATATATATATATATATATATATATATATATATATATATATATATATATATATATAAAATACATACATATATCTTGATATCATATGTTGCAATTATTACGCTTTGCCCAGCACTAGTTGCTTTCGAAAAAGTGTAATCTGTGAATACATTGTGATGAATAATTCACTGTTGTTTTCTTATACAATACTGTGCAGAAGTCTTAAGCCACTAGTATTTTCACCAAAAAAGCTTTAAAGTCGGTTATTTATAGGCAAAACTACCTGAAACTTTGGGCAAGTGTAGCAAGTGTTTAAATGCAAAGTCTGGTCATATAAATGTAGATTTGATTTAGGTAATAGATAAATAAAATGTATTTATGCATTATTTTGGAAAGCATCTTCATTTTACAGCATTTTTACACAAGTGCCTCAAACTTTGAACAGTACTGTAGCTTTGCAGGTCGTTTTTCTGAAGCATCTTAGAGGTGTTGACAAAGGACTTCTGAATTTACTTTGTCTCAGTTTGTTCTGTGTCTTCTCTTCATGTCATTCAAGACGGACTGGATGATGATCAGATCAGACCTCTGTGTGAAGCACTGGCTGTTGTCAGACTCCTTGTGCAGGCAATAATCTCACTGTAGAATTACAATTAATGACAAAAATAATGTTTGGAAATTTAAACTGATATTCAAACTGACATGCTACTGAAAACTATAGACACAACCGACTTTAAACCTTTTTTTTGGTGAAAATACCAGTGGCCTAAGACTTTTGCACTGTACTGTATAGATGTTTGAATGTAAATGTACAGCTACAGAATATGGAGAATCATTTCAGCTAAAGTAAAGTGTTAGCAATGGTCACCTGTTGCTTGACGGTAACTCAGTCAAACATCTGCTGCTCTTATCTGCAGCTCCTCAGGGCTCTGTCTGTCTGTTTCTCTGTCTGATGTACTTTATCTCTCTGTATTCAGACAGGAGTACCAGCCGTGGTCTGGAGCACGACCGTCAAAGCCTGCCCACAAACGGCCCACTTTCCTGGGCACAGGAGGTGCCGAGCCGCCGCCAGAGACCAGCTATCAGGCGGCCTTCAGCACAGACACACACAGACAGACGGACGGCCTGCCGGACACCAGCAGCACACACACTGACAGACAGAGGACAGACATCAGTGGCAAACTAGAGGTCAGTCTGAGGAAACATCAACAACGTCAAAAACTAACTAACTAACTAACTAAATAAATAAATAAATACATTTATTGTGTGTGTATGTGTATATATATATATATATATATATATATATATATATATATATATATATATATATATATATATATATATATATAGTTGAAGTAACAATTATTAGCCCCCCTGAATTATTAGCCCCGTTTATCCCCCCCCCCCAATTTTTAACGGAGAGAAGATTATTTTCAACACATTTCTAAACATAATACTTTGAATAACTCATTTCAAATAACTGTTTTATTTTTATCTTTGCCATGATGACAGTAAATAATATTTTACTAGATATTTTTCAAGACACTTCTATACAGCTTAAAGTGACATTTAAAGGCTCAACCAGGTTTATTAGCTTAGCTAGTTAGGTAAATTTTTACCTTAAAATGTTTTTTAAAAAAATAAAAAAACGCTTTTATTCTAGCTGAAATAAAAGAAATAAGACTTTCTCCAGAAGAAAATGACATACTGTGCAAATGTCCTTGCTCTGTTAAACATCATTTGGGAAATATTTAAAAAAGAAAATTAAATTCAAATGGGAGCTTATAATTCTGACTACAACTGTGTGTGTGTGTGCATATATATATATATATATATATATATATATATAGAGAGAGAGAGAGAGAGAGAGAGAGAGAGGGAGAGAGAGAGAGAGAGAGAGAGAGAGAGAGAGAGAGAGAGAGAGAGAGAGAGAGAGACCACCTGACAAAAGTCTTGTCGTCGATCCCAGTTGTAAGAGCAACAAATAAAAACTTGACATCTAGTTGATCATTTGGAAAAGTGGTAGAAGGTGGATTTTTCCAATGAATCATCTGTTGAACTGCATCCCAATCATCACAATACTGCAGAAGACCTATTGGAACCCGCATGGACCCAAGATTCTCTGGAAATCAGTCAAGTTTGGTGAAGGAAAAATCATGGTTTGGTGTTACATTCAGTATGGGGGTGTGAAAGAGATCTGAAGAGTGGATGGCAACTTGAGCCTAAGATATTAAGACATTTGTGCTGCCCATTACTTTAGAAACCACAGGAGAGGGCAAACTCTTCAGCAGGACAGTGTTCATTATCATACTTTAGCCTCCACATCAACGTTCCTGATAGCAAAAAAGGTCAATGTGCTTCAGGATTGGCCAGTCCAGTCACCAGGCATGAACATTATTGAGCATGTCAGGGGTAAGATGAAGGAGGAGGCATTGAAGATGAATCCAAAGAATCTTGATGAATTCTGGAAGTCCTGCAAGAACACTTTGGTTTTACCAGATGACTTTATTAATAAGTTATTTAAATAAGTCCTCCATGCTCTTGGGAGTCATACACAATATTAATTCTTTTCACTGCAGCATGACTTTATATTCTATACTGTACATTATTTCTGTTAAGTGTCAAGACTTTTGTTTCAGCAAAGTCAGACCTTACTGTCCTAATTAAATAATTAAAAATCAATTCATATTCTATTTTGGTAGAAGTGTAATCTAATAGGCTTTGCCTTTCATATAAACCACTTCTGATACAAAATGGCCTACTAGAAGTTATTATTTTATTGTTCCAAAAACTTGGATAGGCGGCAAGACATTTTTCAAATAGTGTATAATAATATATTATAGCCTTAATATAAATATTACATCCCTAATTTAAATACATCAAAAACAACTGCTAAAACAGCAGAAAATCTAAAACAAAATCTTAAATATAATACATTATAATGTTAAATATAGCTTATGCTAGCAATGCTGAAATTCAAGGGAGCAATGGTAATTCTTATAAAATCATAAAACTGATCATTTATAGGGCAAAATATGGGGTGGTTTTAACAAAAATGTAAAAATTCTGCTTTATTAATGTGCTATATTTGAGCTGCAGATTTTCTTTAAAAAATGAATTTACTTCCAAGGTATTTTACATATACAGTATATTTTACTGTATATATATATATATATATATATATATATATATATATATATATATATATATATATATTACCAAACGTAGTTCATCATTACTGTAAAATATTATCATTTTGTCAGTTTTTAAAAAACTTGTCAAAATTTTCAGTGGTAAACTAATCCGAAGGCGCCTTTAAATTATATTAATGTGAGCACAGACACTGATTTGTGAAACCTTTTAGCTTAATCTGTTAAATCAAGCCCAGTATGCAATCAAATTACACTGGATATTTAACTGGATATTGATGCCTTTCTGGGACAAATGAGAGTTTTGGGTGTCAGTCTTTAAGGGCTGTTCTGGTGAAAGTGTGCATGAACTAACACTGATTTATTAGAGTTATGCAATCAGTGACCCGCTCCTGTGCCCTGTTACGTCAATTTAGTCTGTCACCGTCCTGTCAATAATAACCAGAACTAACTGTGAAGTTGCACATCAGTCGATGAAGTGTGCTCTAAATACGTTGCTTTTGTCCAAAGTGACTTACAATTGAAGAGGCTTTCAGCAATTCAACTAGAAGAGGCAATGCACACAACAAGTGCTACATATACAAAGGAACTCTTTGTGCTCAGAGAATTAAGTGCTAGAATTAGGGGGGGGGGGGGTATTGAGAGAGAGAAAGAGAAGAGTGTTTACAGGTGGTTTGTTAAGCCCACTCATCTATGTGAAGCTCGCAATGTTTTTTTTTGGTGATTGATTGTAGAAATTTGTCTAGTGCAAATCAGAAAGGTGAAAGGGTTTGTTTTCTATATAGAATATTTATAATTAGTGCACATTTAATCATGAATACTCTCAAAAAATGTTGTTTGTTCAAATTACTTGTTAAAATTGAACTAAAACAACACTATTGTTGACTATATAAATATTTTTAATTATTAACATTTTATCAACATAAATTTGTGAGGCAAATTAAGTTCATTATTTTGAGTTAGAACAACATGAATAGATTTTAGGGGCAAAACTAACTCTGTAGTGAATGATTAGTTCCCAGCATACTGTGCGGGATTGCATTAAGTGGGGAAAATTGTTCATTTTGTAATGTTTTAAGCAGAAGGACTTAATCTTTACTTATTTTGGAGATTTAGAAGAGTTTCAATTAAACTTTTGAGGTCACTACAGTAAAGAAATGAAGAGCTAATGCTGGCGATTTTATTGAAAACAAAAATGATTGTTACAATAACTGTGCTAATGCTCTTTTTATTCACCCAGTCCATGTACGGTTTCAAAGTAATTGTTAAATTTGTACTGCTATAGTCAACAGAACATTCTTAATTAAAAAAATTAAGAGATACACATTAATTAGCAGCAGTGTTTAAGTTAAATTTACATCGTGATTTAATATCATTGGGTACAAATTATTTTATTCTTGGGTTCCATTTGCCTAAGTTAAAGTGAACTAGGGGTCAGATTTTATTTTAGGGTACAATTCTTGCTATTAATAAACCATTAGCTAAAACGTTTGCCTCAGTAAACTTAAATTTAAGATTTAAGATAGTAGTTCGGTTTAGATAGGGAGGATTAGAGATCATGTAGAATATGTATTTTATTAGTTCTAATAACAAGTAGCCATTATCTAATAATAATAATTAGCCACTAGTTAAGAATGAGAATCGAGAGAACTGAGAGAAACTGAGAGATCAAACACACAATGGCAGGAGTCTGAGGCGGATCGGCTGTAAATGAGTGTCAGAAGAAGCATTTGTGCTGGTGGTGTCGGGTTTAAATGCCTCTGTTATTGAGTTGTTACTTTTCTCTCTGCAACCTTTACTCTGTTCCATTTGTCAAGCTGTCAGACAGATACACTGGTCTGATGTTTTCTGTACAGGTCTGATATCTCTCTGCAAGAACTATTTATTTCAAACCTACTGCCTTTGGCATACTATATCGAAGAATTAGCACTAGAATTAGTATATTGAGTAACATTTTAGCTTAAGAACCAATTCTCACTATTAACTGTAGTGGCTTTTAACCTGCCTATTAAGACATTGTTGGTCTTATTCTACATCCTTAATCCTACTTAATATATAAACTAAACTATATCGTAATAACTATTAATAAGCAGCAAATTAGGTGTCTATATGGCTATAAGACAATATTAATGGTTTATTAATAGCGATTTTCAATCTTTGATATGTAACCTTTAACAGAACTTTGTATGGCAGGATCTGATCAAATGTAAATACTTATAAATGTAAATAAGATGGCGGCACAGTGGCTCAGTGGTTAGCACTGTTGCCTCACAGCAAGAAGGTCGTTGGTTCGAGTCCCAGCTGGGTCAGTTAGCATTTCTGTGCGGAGTTTGCATGTTCTCCCCGTGTTCGCGGGTTTCCACCGGGTGCTAGGTATATTGTTCTGGGTGTATAGGTGAATTGGGTAAACAAAACTGGTCATAGGAATGCGAGAGTGTATGGGTGTTTCCCAGTACTGGGTTGTGGCTGGTAGTGCATCCACTATGTAAAACATATATTGGAATAGTTGGCAGATCATTCCGCTGTGGCGACCCCTGATAATCAGGGGCCAAGCCGAAAAAAAAATGAATGAATGAATATAAATAAGATTGTATGCAGTGATCTTGGTACTTATTGTATGTCTTTTTGTTTTTATGTTGTCAAAATGTAATAAAATGAATAAATAAAGTGTACCATATTATTGCACCGAAATGATGCACTAATGCAGAAAGTGATAAGCCTACTATATCTATTGATATAACAATATGGACAGAAATTATTTGTAGACATTATGATAGACATTATGATAAATATTTGTAATATTTATGTACAAAAACAGGGTGGCTCAGTTGTTAGTACTGTCGCCTTACAGCAAGAAGGTCGCTGGTTAGAGTTCCAGCTGGGTCAGTTGGCATTTGTGTGTGGAGTTTGCATGTTTTCCCCGTGTTCGCATGAGTTTCCTCAGGGTGCTCCGGTTTCCCCCACAGTCCAAAGACATGAGCTATTGACCTTATTTACCGCAAACGAGTGGGCGCTGCCATTTGAATCTTTTTGGCATGAGACTTCCGGTCTCATTCACTTCCATTCATTTTTAGACATTAAAAACTGCTCGTTTCGCTGTTTGATGTTGCAAACTGATATTTTCTTGTTATATTATTCTACTGGGTCTGTATAGTCATGCAAACATTTGTTTGTAGAGCAAGTAGTTTGACCGTTTTTTGCCGTTTATTATTCCTTGTCATTTCTCCCATAGGCGACTGAAATGGAAGTTCTAAGACAATCGCGAAAACAGGCGCACTTCCGCATTTTAGAATAAGGTCAATAGGTGAATTGAATAAACCAAATTGGCCATAGTGTATGTGTGTAAATAAGTGTGCATAAATGTTTCCCAGTATTGTTTTTTTAGTTCAGTTTTTAAAATTTATTTTCAGTAATAATATTGACTAATATGAAAATAATTTATTTACAATAGTTTGTGAAGTAATATTCTGTCTTTTAGTAGATATGTGAGATTTTTACCAAATAAGTAGATCTAATCTATTTGCACTGTAAGCATTAAATAAAAGTTAAAAAGTATTCATTTTTTAAAATTAATTTATTAAGTTTTTAGTTATGATACTTTTTTCCCAAAAATCATTTCACATAAATCTGCAGATTTTTTACAAAATTCTGCGCAGAAATAGCAAAAAATGTCCACAGATTCTGTCTGGCCCTAGTCATAACCCTCATTTCAGGAGCAATGCACAAATTGTACCATTTTCAATTTTGAAATATGAAACACATGACGTCGCATATGAAATACATGTTTTTCAAAACTTGGAAACACTGTGAAACTGAGAAAAAATCAGCAGCCATAAATATAAAATAAATGTTTTGAATAAAAAAATTAGGTCGTTACCTTAAAAAATCTTCTTCAGGAAATATTTGGGCTGGGTGATGTAACAAATGTACAGACATGATCCATATGTACCAAAAACACATGCTGTTCTCTCATAATAATTTAATCAAATCATGTTCATGAGGTGTGTGTGTGTTCTGACATAAAAAGTCTTAAAACTTGTGGGGCTGATATATGCTTATATTTTCTACTTGTGTGTGTGTGTGTGTGTGTGTGTGTGTGTGTGTATGTATGTAAATGTACTGGACAGAGTGTAGTCCACTGGAGACTTGCGTGACTAAGCCAGCTGGCATTATTTTGAATGTCCCAAGGGTTTAACTCACCCCGCTCCCTCCAGATGATGCATCTAACTGAATTGAAAAAGCAGAGACTGTCCGCTCTTCTTCAACGCGTTACTTTGAAAGATCAAGCCAGAAAATCCTTCTTAATTCTATAATTTATAATCTTGTAATGACCCCACTCCTAGGTGTTTCCAATGATTATTATTCTAATGAGTGACAATTGGTTTATTGCAAGTAGGCTGAACAATATATGGTTTGAGCATCGATATTACCATATGTGTATCTGCAATAGTCACATTGCAGGATTACATTATTTATTAAAGATGAAAAAATAAAGATATATTTATTTACACAATGATGATCATGTTATTTTACTTTTGATAGTTCAATTTATGTATATGTAGACAGTTAAAGTCCATATAAAACCATAAAGCACTGTTTATTTATTTTTTCTTGCTTGTAATTTATTCTAATTTATGCAGATCCACTGGATAGAAAAAGTCTTGATCATCCCGGTCAATCTAAATTAATGAAATCTTTCCAAGCAACTGTTTTCAAATCTTTCAAATCAACTGTTGATATTATATTCATATTGCAATATATGCAGTTAGGTCAATAAATATTTGGACATTGACACATCTCTAGATATGTTTTAACTGCAGACTGTCAGCTTTAATTTGAGGGCATTTACATCCAAATCAGGTGAACGGTGTAGGAATTACAACAGTTTGCATATGTGGCTTCCACTTGTTAAGAGGCCAAAAGTAGTTGGACTATTGGCTTCTAATCTGTTTCATTGCCAGATGTGTGTTATTCCCTCATTATCCCAATTAGATTAGCAGATAAAAGGTCCAGAGTACATTTCAAGTGTTCTATTTGCATTTGAAATCTGTTACTGTCAACTCTTAAGATAAGATTCAAAGAGCTGTCACTATCAGTCAAGCAAGCCATCATTAGGCTGAAAAAACAAAACAAACCTATGAGAGAGAGAGCAAAAACATTAGGCATGGCCTAACAACGGTTTGGAACATTCTTACATAGAAAGAACACACCAGTGAGCTTAGCAACACCAAAAGACTCAGAAGACCACAAAAAATAACTATGATGATTGAGCCAAGAATTCTTTCCCTGGTGAAGAAAACACCCTTCACAACAATTGGCCAGATCAAGAACACTCTTCAGGAGTTCGGTGTATGTGTGTCAGAGTCGACAATCAAGAGAAGACTATACAAGAGTGAATACAGAGGATTCACTACAAGATGTAAACCACTGGTGAGCCTCAAAAACAGAATGGCCAGTTTGGAGTTCTAAAAAGCCTTCGCACTGCTGGAACAACATCTTATGGCCAGATGAGATTAAGGGTGCTTTCACACCTGTGAATCGATTCAGTTGTTCCGAAACAGAAGCTGCGTCCCAAATTACGAACTTATGCACTATTCTACGCCATTTTGTAGTATAAATAGTGTAAGTAGTGTGTTCACACTGAAAACTCTAAAAATAATAAGTGCACTTTAATTACCCGGATGATGCACTCATTCAGCCAGTTAAATTAAGTGTGTAATGATGGACACTTCACGCACTCAACGACTGCAGGTTTGCTTACGTAGCAGAAGGGGCGGAGCGATCAGCCACACATGTTGGATAACTTTATTTATTTTGAGTGGTGAAAGCAAAATACTCCTACGAAAGTGATTATAGCGCCTCCCGATGGTGAATGCAGTTATACTCATGGCAGGTATTATTTGATAATTCGGTCGTTTATTTCACTGATTTGGCAACCGTCAAACGTCATTAGGGAAACGGTTTGAATTTCTGCTTTAAAAAAAAAATGAGTGCCATTTGGGACGACACTACATACATATACTATGCTGTTGAGTGTGTAAGTGCATAAGTACATAGTGCATGAGTGCATAGTGAATAGTGTGCCATTTGGGACACAGCTAGAGATTACAATTGTTACATTGTTGCTCTTTGCTCTTGGAGCGGTTTGCTTTTACAATGCAAAGTTTCTAAACGGACCAAAAGAGCTAAAATAAGTCACGTGTTGAGTAAACCCTCCTCACATTCGTTAGTGTCAGGGTTTATTTTGCAGAGTCCCGCTCAGCTGTTAGGAGAGGTGGCGATTTGGTGGTGTTTGAAAAGCTGCGCACGACGTGTCTGAGGAGTGAGGAGAGATGCGGTGGGAAGGGGTGAGAAGGGTGCGCGACGTAGCCTATTTGAAGATCGGGAGGGAGACGCGAGATTACCAGGAGATTGTCACTCGTTTGCAGGCATCCAGAGACTTGCGAAACTTCCCGCCCTTCTCATAATCCTCTCTTCATATAGCCGTATGCCTATTACATATCCATAAAACACTAGTATATAACCGCGCTCGGATCGTATCGCTTTCTCACTGCAATCAATCCGCTCCAGAGTTCGTTTCCATCGAGCCAAGACCACCTCATTCAAGCAATCTCGGAGCGATTGATTTGGCGCGAATCCTAGTGCAATTGCTGGTTTCACATACGCCAAACGAACCGCGCTAACTGGGCAAACGAGACAGGTTCTGAAACAAAAGTGGAGGTGTGAAAGCACCCTAAGATCAACTTGTACCAGAGTGATGGGAAGAGTATGGAGAAGGAAAGGAACCTCTTATGATCCTAAGCAGTGAACATGGTGGTAGTAGTGACATAGTGTGACCATGTATGGCTGTCAATGGAACTGGTTCTCTTGTATTTATTGATGATGTGACTGCTGACAAAAGCAGCGGGATAAATTCTGAAGTGTTTCAGACAATATTTTCTGCTCACATTAAGCCAAATGCTTTAGAACTCATTGGACAGTGCTTCACAGTGCAGATGGAGAATGACCAAAAGCACACTGCAAAAGCAACCAAAGAGTTTTTACAGGGAAAGAAGTGGAATGTCATGCAATGGCCAAGTCAATCACCTGACCTGAATCCGATAGAGCATGTATTTAACTTGCTAAAGACAAAACTGAGAGGAGAACACCCCAAGAACAAACAGGAACTGAAGACCGTTGCAGTAGGCCTGGCAGAGCACCACAGGGAATGAAACCCAGCGTCTGGAGATGTCCATGCATTTGAGACTTTTTAATAATGGACTGCAAAGGATTTGTAACCAAGTATTAAAAAGTGAAAGTTTGATTTATGATTATTATTCTGTCCAATTATTTTGGTCCCTTAACAAGTGGGAGGCACATAGGCAAACTGTTTAATTCCTACAGCGTTCACCTAATTTGGATGTAAATACCCTCAAATTAAAGCTGAGAGTCTGCAGTTAAAGTTAATTTCATTTCAAATCCATTGAGTTGGTGTATTGAGTCCCAAAAAGGTTAGAATTGTGTCCATCTCAAAATATTTATGGACCAAACTGTATATAGTAAAACAAAATATTGCAATGTCAGATTTTTTCAATATCATGCTGCCCTAATTGCAAGATGAACCAATTGAAACCATAAAAGCATACATTTGTTTTTAATTTCTTGTCTATTATTTGTAGCATTGTAAAGCTCAATTCTGGAGTCTGACTGATTTGATGAGCAGATGAACAGATCAGTTGTGTTAGATTCAAAACACAGAAGCAAGATTAAGAAAAAACTGCTGTTACAGAGATCAAACCTGTACAGATGTTAAGGCAAATAAATCCTAGGCTTTCATGAGTTATAATGTGACCTTAAACGACAACTATAAATCTTATATAAGCTTTCATTTCGCCAAGCAGACAGTTTCCCATACGTCAGTGCTCTGTCTCTGATGGTCAGTGTCTGTGACATTTGACACAGCGAGAATGAGGCCATGTTCAATATTACTGAACACTGCATTTTTATTCATGATAACAATGCATGCAGTACAGTAAATGTAGTAAGTGTGTTGAACACACTGTTCAAAGTGCTGCTTGTTCAAACTACTTTATAAAATGTTTTTTTTGGGACAACTTAATTGTTTCTTGTTTATTCCACTTAGGGGGCCGATCACACTGAACATTTTTTTTTCTGTTCTGAAAATGCGAGGCGCACCACAGTGCCTTTTTTGTTGACAAGGAAAAAAAAAGAAGAAGTGCACTTTTATGTCACTAGGCAACTGAATCAGCTGCGTATTGTGCACAAGTGTTGCTGTTAAATTTGGTATAATTTTAATATCTAATAATATTGTGATATTTAGGATTTGTGAAGTCATACAGCTTCGAAAAACTCAAAACAGTAACCACTAGTCTCTTCTCTATCTTAAAAAGTATCTTTTGTCATTTTGACTACACAAACACTGCTGTCACCTCAACGGAAACCCCGCCTCTGCTTTCATTTGAGTAGAAAATGAAAAAGACATGACTGACATAAAGTGCTTTTTTCACTCAGAGTTGATTTTTTTTTCCAACAGCGAGCGCACAGCACACAACGGAAAAAACATGAGATGCAGCAGAATGCATAAGCAGCACGCAAAACGCTCGCGGCGGTTAGTAAACCATACAATTATGAGCCTCTCAATGCAAAAAGCACGTTAAGTGTGAAAGGCCCCTTAAATTTGTAAAAACTAAGCAGCAGATCACAGCAAATATGCTATTTCGTTGAATAAAGGTGTCCTGCACTGCCTTTTTTGTTGACAAGAAAAAAAGGTGCGGTGCACTTTTTATGTCACTAGGCAACAACCGAATCAGCTGCGTATTGAGTGTTGCTGTTGATATTGGTATCATTGTAATATTTAATAATAGTGCGTGATATTCAAAATTTGTGAAGTCATACAGCTCCCGATAACTCAAAACAGCAACCACTAGTCTCTTCTCTTTTTTTAAAAGTCACCGCAGCCGTCTTGACCAGGGGTTCCCGAACATTTAAACCCGAGACCACTAAGATGACAATGTCAGTGACTCGCGACCCCCAAATTTCTCTTAGGTGGTTATAAATATGCAAACGTTGCTCATATAACAATAGGCCTATATAAACACGAGCATACTGACAGCACAAAAAAGGGCAACAGTCTAAAAGCCATATCATTTTTATAGTCATTTATTAATTTGTTTAATATTAACTTCAACTAAAGAGACTGGTGGACACAATGTTTTCAGCACAAGTCTATTCTTGGTTTAATTTTGGAGACCACTGATCAGAGATCATTTTCAATATTCAGCTGTGGCCTGTATTTATTTTTAATGTATTTAATTGGCATAAAGGTGTCAGATAGTTTAACCTGATGCTATAAAATCAATCTGCTGCAGCTGACACTATTGCTGTGTTGGTAATCTAACGTAAACACACCAATCTAATGTAAAAAGTAATTTAAAGGCTGATGGCTTTTTTATTTGCATGTTGTTGTTTTTACTATTTAAAACTACTATTTTATCTTCTGTGTGTTATGGTTAAAATATTGTAATTATAATAGTTTAACAAAATTTATTTGACTTTTGGAAATCACCAAGCGACCTTGTGTTTGTCCTGTGACCTCCACTTTGGAAACCACTGGTCTTAACAACACAAATACTGCTGTCACCTTAACAGAAATCCCGCCTCTGCTTTCATTTAAATAGAGAATGAAAAAGATGCGAGTGACGTGAAGTGCTTTTTCAGCTCAGAGTTGCAAAAAGCTTGTTCGCGTGTGATCTGCCCCTTAAATTTGTACAAACTAAGAAGTTAATTCAAATCAATTGTGGAACCCAACATTTTATGTGCAAGATAAAAAAATGTATAGTTTAAAAAATAGAAACTATGGCCAAATCCCAATTCTATTTTTGTACCCCTACCCCTTCCCCTTGACCCTTAAAACAAAGTGTGAAGGGAAACAAGTGAGACAGCACTACAACACCTGCACACGTCATCATATGTCATCGCAATTTCTTACTACATATGAGATTGACGATGGCAACTGTTGGTAGTTATTCCAGTTGTGTTATTTTTTCGTATTTATCTTCAGGAAATCACTGAAGGCATATATAATGTTATCATAATGATATAATGTGGCAATAAGATTGTAACTATACTGTGCATTTACAACATTGGCCATATTCATCTATGTAAACACACAAAAACAACATTAACATTATAGCAGACACTGTAAAAAGCTTATTGACAGCTACTAGGCATTACTGACAGGGTATTCGAGTGTCATCAAGTGTCAGATGTAAGAGTTATTATTAGGAATTATAGATAGTAAAGTTAGCTTTTTTAATAGTTGTTTTTTTTAAACACGATTGGGGTTATGAATGTATTAAAATACATGCTTGTTTGTTGTAAAAATTAGCAATGATGACAAAAAAAAAGACAAAAAAATAATAATTTGTGCAGCTTGTGCAGTCATGCTGCCACTGTAGATGGTGTACTCTGGGAAATTTTTGTACCCCTTGGTTTTGAGTGTGGTCCTGAAAAATCTCAGTTTCAAGGGCTATCTAGCTATATCTATCTTCCCCTTAGCCCTACGCCTTTAAGCTAAAGAGATTTGAGACACCTCTTATTCTCACATGAACACGCAAAACGAGGGGTAGGGGTAAGGACAAGGGCTTAAAGGTAGAATTGGAACTTTGGCCTAAAACACAACAAAATTACTAATGTTTTCAACTAAAATTCAAATGAAAACAGAAAATAAAATTTATTAAGATAAAATAACTTCAAATTAATAAATACCGCAACAATCTCAATGATAAAAACTGCAGTCTTCATTTTCACATTATCCATCAGAATCCATTACAATAGGTTAAAACATTTCTTGATATTATTAGTGTTGAAAACTGAAAGAAAATAGTGTTGAACTGCTTAACATTTGTGTGAAAAAAACTAGTAAGAAAAAGTTGGTAAGGAGAGCCTATTTTTTATCATATTTTATATAATTATTTTATAACATCTATGCTGAATCAACATATTAAATTCTTTGTCTGACTCCAAACATTTGAATAGTAGTGTACATACTGTTACTATGAAAATGTGACATTCATTTCAATAATTGTATATTTGGCAGTCTCAATGGCGTATTTGCATACTCTGTACACTATAAACAAACCATTTCCAGCATTGCTATGATAGTACACCATTGTGAAGTGTAACTGAGGGTGCGGAGTTCATATTGTTCAGAGAGAGAGAGAGAGAATGATTCAGTAGATAATAAATCTCATTTTAACTCCACTGCTTGGCTTCTCATATCGCTTCTTCTTTTCCCACCACAGTAAGGATTAGATTTCTGAGACAAAGGAGAGACAGATGGAGGAAGGGTGGATGAAGATTATATAATATATAATAGGAGACTTGGAATGATTGTGAGTGTAAATTCGGCCTCGGCCTATATTCATGTTTTATATACCCACTAAAATGTCATTCTGTGCAAGTTTTTGAAGCAAATAATTGTGTTATATTTGTGCATATTTAGAATAATACACATTTTATGAATCCCTATACGTTGCTGGTGTGTTTCAAACGACTAGATTTCTCTTGTTTGTCAGCAAAAAGTTTCTTTCTAAATCAGTTAAATTTAGTGCAAACATTAATCGCGATTAATCACATCCAAAATAAAAGTTTGTTTTGACAAAGTGTGTGTACTATCTATATTCATCCATTCATTTTCCTTTGGTTTAGTCCCTTATTTATCAGGGGTCGCTACATATATATATATATATATATATATATATATATACACACACACGCAGTAGCGCAGTGGGTAGCACGTTCGCCTCACAGCAAGAAGGTTGCAGGTTCGAGCCTCGGCTCAGTTGGCGTTTCTGTGTGGAGTTTGCATGTTCTCCCTGCGTTTGCGTGGGTTTCCTCCGGGTGCTCTGGTTTCCCCCACAGTCCAAAGACATGCGGTACAGGTGAATTGGGTAGGCTAAATTGTCCGTAGTGTGTGTGTGTGAATGTGTGTGTGGATGTTTCCCAGAGATGGGTTGCGGCTTTAAGGGCATCCGCTGCGTAAAAACTTGCTGGATAAGTTGGCGGTTCATTCCGCTGTGGCAACCCTGGATTAATAAAGGGACTAAGCCGACAAGAAAATGAATGATATATATATATACTGCATACACACACTACAGTGCATAAGTCTTTGGCCACCACTAGATTCGTCATTTTGGTATAATTATTTATATTTATTTATAATATAGTATAATAACCCCTTGCTCTTTACCTGATAATTATATTGAATATGAAATTATATGATATTTATAGATATTCATTAAAGGGTTGGGTCAATAAGACCGATAGACGTCACAATGCTTGACCGACATCGCAATCCTCCACCCCTCCACAGTCTCAAACCTGCTTGTGAAAAATACACACTTAGGCCCCGTTTACAGCAATACGTCTTAGTTTTAAAATGGCAAAACGATCCACATCCGCACCGACATTTCATCTAGCATTTCTGATTAGCCTTTCATCCACACAGTGAAAATGCACATCACATGACCACACACACACAGTTATGCACTCGTCTGAGCTCCAGCTCCAGCTCAGGGGGTGCTTTGAGCACAAAACCCCAGAAAGCAGTGAACATCAAACAGTTTATCAAGGATGTACCGCTGGATCGCATCGGTCTACAGTTGTTAAATGTGATATTTAATTCATCGTGTCTCTATCTAACGACTCTTCTGCCTTTTGGTAACTTGTCACAGCATCAGTACATTGCTTTAATCTTTCGCTTTCACACTTGTTCTTAGTAATTTTAGCGAAAACCTCAGATACTGGTGCATGTGCATCTTTTTTTATCAACCAAGTTTGTTGACACCATTATAACAACACAGATCACTCTGCCTATTCATGCCAGAGTCCCACGGAATAAGTGATTGACAGGAGGTAATTTGTGTGTAATTTATCTTCATTTGTTTATGACTTGATTATGGGTAAAACAAAGAGCATGCGGGTTAGTTAGTTGAAATAGTAGGCTACAAATAATTCATTTGTTAAAAATTAATTAATTATTCATAAATAATGAATTTACCGCAACCTATGTCAATGATGCCATCGTCCATCGTGATGTTTCACATTAGACATCGAACAATGACAAACTGGTAGACATCGCTCAACCCTAATTCATTATAAAAATGTATAAACAAAAACAGCTAAAACGGTCATGAAATGTCCTCCAAAGTGTCCAGACCTTAACATAGTATTATAACGGCAGAGGAAAAGAGGGAAAAAGCAAAAAATACAAAAAAACAAATTAGAAGACGAACTTATATAGACTCATGCTAAATACAGTTTTTTTGCTAGCAGGAGTCATTTTATTCTGAAAAGAGTGTTTTGTTTTTCTCAATGTTGTGTACACATTTATTTTCCATCTCTTTATATCTTAATGCAGAGACCTGTCTTATATCTGGAAGGTCATTAAAACTTTGATGAAACACCAAAACTGTTGGGGGACCAAAACTTTTGCACAGTACTGTAAATAGTACAAATTATATATTAAATCAAATATCTACATAACAAAATAGTTTTGTACAGTTTTTTTTCTGTGTGTGTGTATTTAAATACAAATATATAATACACACACAAGCCAAAAACTTTTATTTTAGGTGCGATGAATTGCGACTAATCTTTGCCCAGGACTAGTTCAAATATAATAGACATATCTATGTGTATTTTGTTCATTGACGATTATTTTAACAATAATTTCTGCTTTTCATGTGCGACAGGAGCAGAAGACCAAGCTGTCACCAAACCCATCTGCCGTCTTTCAAAGCAAATCCAGGATCTTCAACATATGATCCCATAAAGCTCCAAACATAAAGAGCCACATTTACATCGGATTCAGCCTTTAATTCACTACAAGAGGAAACCATACAAAAAATAAATAAATAAAAAAGATGGAATGTCTAAAGAGACACCTGAATGTTGAGAAACTGGAGGATAATCAAAAGGAAAACATGATGAAAAGAGACGAAAGTTTGTAAAAAGCAACATCTGTAAAACATTCCACTGAGGAAATCACAGAACCGGAGGAATTTTGCTGGAAATTTACACAATGTAAAATCTATGCAAGAGAATGTATGCTTCAAATGTCAACAAGAGGGATGTGTTTGTAATGCACTTCAAGTTCAGGAGTGAGAGAAAGAGTGTGTGTGTGACTGAAAAAAAAAAAAAAAAAAAGTTTGCAAGCCTCAAATTGTGCCGAGCTCGCCTCGTCCCCGTCACTGCTGAATGAATATCTGCATGTTTCGTAATAGTTTATGAATCGACTGAATATGCACACTTAAAAATGTTGAACAAAAAACGTATTCTGGTAACTCAGTCTGGATGTGTGTATGTGTGTGTTCTGTGCAAGCCTAGTTAATTACATTGTTTGGTATATAGTGATGTTGGTCTGCCTCTATGGATCTGTTAATGTCTGCCTGAGGACGCGGGTGCTTATTATCACCCTTTTTCTTCCCCCAGACCCCTCTGTTCCTTTATGAAACCCACATGAAGACTTTAGCACATTAAGATTCCTTCCCTTTCATGGATTTAAGGACACTTCAAGTTTTTTGTAAATCTTGTTTAGAGATAAATGGGGAAACTAAGGCAAAATATTTAAATAAATATAACATTCTTAAAATGTGTCCACATTATTGAGTAAAAACATGTTCGAGTAATACGTATTATTATTATATGATATTATTAATATTATAAATGATCATAAAAGTCAAGGTGCTGCAGGTATTATGAGGTTTGCTGAGGGTGTAGCTGACAAGCAGTGCAGGGTTTTTATCTTTAATAAACTATTATGGTTCGCGTTCATTGAAAAGTAAGAATGAGTTATAAATTCATATGAAACAGTTCTTTAAAAGTGACGTCACGTCTTCAGTTTCACACTCAGGCACACTCTCACTACAAGCGTACTGAGTTAAAGCCCAATGGAACCGCGCTCCAGATCACCTCATCCAACTGGGCCAGAGCCGGCAAACTGAACCAGCCCAGGTAAGACACAGAGCACTCACACTTGTCAAACGAACCAGGAAATGGGGGTCAAATGTGCCCAGGCATGGTTCGGATAGCCTAGTGCGAGTACACAGAAGATTTCTCAATATTTAGATTTTTTTTCTTTGAACGCTCAGATTCTAGATTGCATAAATTTCCATTTCCAAAAATGCTTATGACACTGGTGGCCAGTAAGTGAACTGCAGCTAACAACATTTATTCGCAACAAAAATGAGAGTTGTGAAAAAACAGCACTCAAGAAAACATCTAAATGTAGCCATGTTAATATGTTTGTATGATCTCTGTCTGATATTCACCAGGATTATGCTGATCGATGAGGGAATAAAAATGACACTGTATCATTCCTTTTTTTTTTTTTTTTTAGAAAACAACAGAGCTGTATGTCACCTAAATGTATTTTCCCTTTCTAAGAATTTGAGTTAGGCATAGAATTAATCTTGAGGCCAGACTGACTTTCTACTGATGGCATTTTGCCAATACAATCGTCCCTCACTAATCGCAGGAGTTACATTCTAAAAATATCCCACAATAGGTGAAATCCGGGAAGAAGTCTGCTTCTTTTTTTTTTTTTTTTTTACAAATATTATAGATATTTTAAGGCTGTAAAACCCCTCACTACAAACTTTATACACTTTTCTCAGACATGCTTTACCATTCACACTTTTCTCTTATTTAATCTTTCGTGTAACTTCTACCTTCCTTTAGCATTCCTTTAGTCCAGAAGTACAACTTTTTGTGCGACAGTTAGCATCTTCTGCCTTTTGCAGAATGTTTCGTCGAAATTATGGGCTTGGTTGGGGGAAAAAACTAGCAAACAAAAAGTTCAGCACTTTAGAGTCTCACTGCAAGAATCAAAGATTTATGTAAATTTGGCAAGCTACTACAGAGGTGACATGGCACATAGTAGATTGATTAACAATTGTCTACAGCCAATCAGGACGCAGAACACAATGTGCTGTATAAAAAAAAGCATGTCAAATTGCACAAAAAAACCCCCCGCAAAACTGTGAGACCGCGAAAGGTGAACCAAGTTATGGCGAGGGACCACTGTATCTTTCTTAAGTGCTACAAAATAAAAACAAAGCTTTAGCACAAAAACCCAGCATAATATGAAGAGGAATAAGGCATGAAAATATGCATCCATTTCACCTTCTTCCTCAAAAACAAGTCTGCTTACGCACAGCCTCCTCCACAAAATCCTCCTTCAGTTTCTCTTTTGCTGTGTCATGCATTTCATTTGTAACGGCAGTTAGGAAAAAAAAAATCACAGATGTATCCAACTTAGTGGCAGATCTACCATTTTAATACAAGAATAGCCATTTTTTTGGATACACAATGTGAAGGAAAAACATTCAGGAGCTCGGTTACACAAGTGACGACTGCCCAGTTGACTTTAACACTGAATAAGCCCACTCCTCCATCCACACCAGATCAATTTTCTTGATGTGTTTTATCCACCAGCACACACAGAAACGGATGACACAAAATAGCCCACCAAACTAGAGGACAGACATTTTCCTCAGCGTTACCAAATCATAGACACAGTACAAAAAAAAAAAAGAAGACTAATGACATTTCCACGCTGAAGTTCAGTCCTTCATAATCCCCAATGAATATTCACATGAACACAACATGATTAAGACTCTTCTTAGACATTCAACAAGTGACTTAAAAGGACATTTGATCTCTACCCAATGAACCACTTGAGCAATAGGCCGTTTAAGAGCAGATTAAAAGACATTGAACAGTGATGATTTCACATGAGCTGATTAAGGTCAACGTATTGAAATAAAAACTGCTCAATAGGACACTTTAGAACCAAGCGTAACACTTTAAAATAACAGTACATGAATAAGGACATATTAATATGTAAACTAAACATTACTTTATTATGAACTAATGATGAGTAATGCGTGCGCTAATTATAAACTTTAACTACATCTTTAACTACAGCATCTATCTTTAACTACAGCATGAGTCACATGAGTTCATTTGTGAATAACGGCTACCTTAATTACTTGTTAGTACATGATTATTTGTTAATTAATGTATTAATTACCAGATTAGTTTATGATTAATTTAATTATCATGAACTCATGACATTTTAATGTATAATGTATATTTTAATGTATAATTATACATGTATAATTATATCATGGCTTTACTTGGAGGGACACATCATAATTAACCCATTCTTAAATACTCATGAACTCCTTACGGATGTCTAGTGTGTTTACACTGAATTATAAAAGAAAAGTGGGCAACACTTTAGTTTAGATCACAATTAACAGTATTAACAAACCATTAACTAAAACCTTTAGCCTTATAAATGACTAATTAGCTTCTTATTAATAGTTAGTAAGGTGGAAGTTGGGTTTAGGTTTTGGGTAGGCTCAGGGAAGCAGAATAAAATCATACTATATAACTACTAATGAAAAGTTAATATCTTAATAAGGGGCAGGTAATAAGCCAGTAGTAACAGTTTGAAATGTGATCTAAACTAAAGTATTACCGAAAAGTGTTCTTACAACATCAACATGAACAGTTTAAACACAGGAGTTCATGAGTAGGTAAGGATGAGTTAATGGCAATGTGCCCCTCCAAGTAAAGTCATGACATATTTATACATTGACAGCGCACAAGTTCATGTTAGTTACATTTAGCCTAAACTTAATGTATTAATTAATGTATTAATTAGCATTTAATTAACAACATATATTAAAAACTAAATTAGGTAGCCGTTATTCACACAAGAACTCTTGTGACTGGTGTTATAAAGTTAGTTCATGATTAGTGTGTGCCTCAACCCATGATTAATTCATAATAAAGTGATGTTTAGTTTACATATTAATACATCATTATTCATGTACTGTTATTGAAAAAAGTTACCGAAACAAGTAACCGTCCATTAACCTGTTTAATGGTTGAATAAATGTCTATACTTTAGTTTAAAGAAAGAAATACCCAAAATTAAGAATTTGGAACAACAAAATGGCGAGTAAATCATTCCAAAAAGTCATTTTTTGGCTGAACTATTCCTTAAAGGGATAGGTGGTTCTAAAATTTTAAGAATTTCTGTCTTGAATTGAACACAATACATGATACAATGATGTGTTTGATTGTGCAAACTACTTAATTAAAAATAGCCAAAACAACACAATTCTAGAGTTCTATAGGGGGAACAAATTAATTGTTTTATATTCAATTCATTTAAATTTGTAAAAACTATTAAGTTAATTTAATTCCTTCATATTGTTCCAACACAAAACAATTGTGTGGAACCCAGAATTTTTTACAGTGAAGAATGTTGGAAGCCAGCAGCCATTGACATCCATAGTAGGAACAAAAATTACTATGACAGTCAATGACTGCTGCTTTTCCACATTCTTCAGAAAGTATCTTCTTTTGCGTTTACCAGAAGAAAGAAATGCAAATAGGCTTGGAACAAGTGGAGGGTGAGCAAATATTACAGAATTTCCATTTTTGGGTGAACTGCCCCTTTAAAACTAAGACAAGTTAAACAGCTCTGCGTCAACGGCAAAATCATGTGATGGTTGCATTTGCAGAGATTGAAAGACTCTGTGAAGTCAGAATAAGTTAATTTAAGAGTAAATTCACTATTATTGACATAACTGGGGCCTGAATTGTGTTTCTTTAAAAAGATAACACTGTACATTAGTTGGAATAATAAACCAGACCATCTTTTATAAATACCAGAGAATTAATTAATGAAAGATGGAATAAATAGAGGCATATAAAACAAATACTGTTCAGGCTGAGCGTCAACCCTTCAAAGTTATTGTTTTTTGATGTTACTCTTGGTTTTAATACACTCAGTATATAAACTGAGCTGTTGTCACGACAATGTCTGACTCCTGTAAGGACATGGGCCTGTGATTGGTCACATTTTCCACCTTTATAGAATGTGAGAGGAAGGAGTGAGCGGTCCACCTGTCCATCTGTGGTCAGATCACGCGAAGAAGCTGTAAAATTATTCAGCATGGCCTTCATCCTTCACCATGATGCCCATGTACCTATCAGAGACAGAGTTCATGGGAAGGTTAAACAAAGCTGCAGTAACAGAGATATAGGATTCCACACATACATTACAACTATTCAATTGCAAGACATATGCTTTAACATTAAAGGATTTGTAAAAATCTTATTGAAACTGCATTGACGACAGGTAATTCAGCACCAATGGCAAACTTTAATGGGAGTATAACTATCTGTTAGACATCCACGATTACTTATATATATTTAGTAACACTTAACAGTAAGGTTGTATTAGTTAATGCATTTACTAACATGAACAAACAAAGAACAATACATTACAGTATTTGTTCATGTTATTTAATGAAAATACAGTTAATTTTTAGTTCATGGTAACTCACCGTATATTAACTAATGTGGACAAGCATGAATTTGGATGCTAATAAAGCATTAGTAAATGTTGAACTATGATTAATAAATGCTATACAAGTATTGTTCATAATTACTTCAGTAAATACATTAAATTATGAAATCTTATGGTAAAGTCTGAGCATTTTTTTTATATTTATTATCTTTTATTTTATTATTTATTTTACATTATGTAAATGAATTGCTATGATGAAGCAAATCAGTCAAATTAATATATAAGTGCAAAACATGAGCCTTTACCAGGCACAGTTCCGTGTCAATTTATATTTATTTTATTATTTTGTACTTATTTTTTTTTTTTTTATAACTGAGCCAATGAAAAACATATAAATATTTAAGGACATTTGGAAGATATTTTGTTTTGAGCTTTTAGCCATTAATGCAAGTGTATTAATATAAAAAACCTGAAAAATCACACGTACATAAGTATTCAGTCTTTGCTCAGTACTTTGTTGATGCACCTTTGGCATCAATTACAGCCTCAAGTCTTTTTGAATATGATGCCACAAGCTTGGCACACCTGTCTTTGGGAATTTTTGCCCATTCCTCTTTGCAGTACCTCTCAAGCTCTATCAGGTTGGGACAACGTACAGACATGGGCTGCGTCCGAAACCGCATACTTCCATACTATATAGTACGCTAAAATCAGTATGCGAGCCGAGTAGTATGTCCGAATTCATAGAATTCGAAAATCAGTAGGCGAGAAGTACCCGGATGACTTACTACTTCCGGCAAGATTTTGAAGTGCGCATCCCATGCACGCTGCGCTATCCCATAATGCCCCATGAGAGAATTCATGAATGGAAGTGAGGCGACACAACTGACGCAGGTAGGTCACGTGACCATGACAAAATGGCGAATGCAGTACGTCCGAATTCCATTCATACTTTTCAAATTCATACTGTATAGAACGTACTTTTCTAACGGCCGAGTAGTACTTTTAAATTCAAATACAGTACCTACTGAGTAGTAGGCGGTTTCGGACGCAGCCATGCACTCTCAACCCTGGGACCTTATATAGACAGCTGTATGCCTTTTCAAATCATGTCCAATCAATTGAGTTTACCACAGGTGAACTCCAAATAAGCTGCTGAAACATCTCAAGAATGATCAGTGGAAACAGAATATACCTGAGCTCAATTTAGAGCTTCACAGCAAAAGATGTGAATACTTTTGTACGTGTGATTTTTCAGGTTTTTTATTTTTAATAAATTTGCAACAATTAAAAAAAAAAAAATCACATTGTCATTATGGGGTATTGTGTGGAGAATCTTGAAGATATAAATGACTTTAATCCAGAATAAGGAATAAGGCTGTAACATGAACAAATGTGGAAAAAGTGAAGCGTTATGAATACTTTCCAGATGCACCGTAAGTACTGTTTATTGTCATAAACACATAAAACGACAATGTTGTTTGTTTACCGTTTACTGCTGTTTATTTTTCCAAGTCATTTCCTGAAAATAAATTAATCTGAAGTTTTAAAACTTCCACATTGCAAAATAAAATTAATATGGCCTGAGAATAACATTACTGGGGTATTTCCATGAGTACTAATAATTATTTTATATTTACTTATTTTTTATTTACAATTTTAAAACGTTCTTATGTTTTCATGCCATTGTAGAATGTGGAAAGTGGAACGCTGATTATATAAAAAAAAAAAAAAACTCTAAAATAAGAGCAAAATTACCTATTAGTCAAAAAATCACAGGTGGGAATAGAGCAAATGGCCTGATGCACATCCATAGCTGATATCTCTCTCGGAGTTCTGTGGAGACAAGAAAACAGGATGATGAAAAAGACAAAAAGTAACGTCACGCTACATTTGCTGTCTTAGTATAATGGGTTATTGACCTCTGCGCATTAAATGAGAGGTCTCAAAGTCTTGTCAGGCCGCTGCTTTCTGTTAATGTATGCCCCATCGATCAGGTCCTGCTTGACTGATCATTTAAAAACGGTGCTCTATAAAAAGCAGCCACTGAACACTGTCTAAAAGGCTGATGAAATATTCTGCACAGTGTGTATGGGGCATGTGAATGAAAGCAGATGTGCTGAGTAAGTGGAGCAGCACTGAGCCAATCTCCTCTTTCTCTCTCCCAGGACTGAAATCTTCAGCTCCGCAACTCAAATAAATCGGACTTTCATGAGCTATTCCCAGCGCTCGGATAATTACACACTATCATAAAGAGCTTCCTCCCACAGCCATGATTGAAAATCGTTAGACAAGACTTTATTGCTTGAGAGTTCATCAAAATTGACGGAGAAATAATGCTAGCGGCTCAACCTGAAAATGAAGAGAGTGGAAGTTATCCTTTAACTCGGAGTCATGTCGGTCTACGCATCTGTCTTGATTAATCTGGTATTGTCATATGGAAGAACAAACTGACCTGTTTTGTTGGGATTTCCCATGCGCATTGGCCAACGATTCCCTGAGGATTTCACTGGAAAACTGTTCTACAGCCTGTGGAGACATTCAGACAGCATTCACAACTTTGACATGTTGCATTATCTATTATAAGTTTGTGTCCAATCCTGGTCAAAACAAATTAAGTAAAAAAGAAATCATTTCTTTGAAACTTAATAAAACAGTGTTGTTCTTTTTCTTATAAGTACAGTATGTGGTGCATTCAAGTCATTTACTGCTTTAACGCAATACATTGCAGGCAAAAACATACACATTTTTTATTTTTGACTCTTCATAAAGTGTTTTTTTTTCAGTCTAATTTAAATAAAATATTCAAAATACCCTTGTAAGTGTTTCTGTTGTCACGCTTAATCCATTTGTGTTTATACATCTTAAAATGAGCTTTTTCTCCTGCACTGAGCCATAAATCTCTACCTTAGCAGCACTTACATCAGGGGTGCCCTAACTCAGTCCTTTAGGGCCGGTGACCTGCATATTTTAGTTCCTACCCCAATTAAATACACCTAAACCAGCTAATCAAGCTCTTTCCAGGTATACAAGAAACTTTCAGTCAGGTGTATTAAAAGAAGTTGGAGCTAAATTATGCAGGACACCAGCACTTCAGAACCGAGTTTGGGCACCCCGGAATTACATATAACAAATCTCAGTTTTATTTGTATTTTTTTTCAGTGCAAAGTTTTTACATTTTATTTTACAAAAATATATATTTTTTCTGGCTCTTTGCTGTATTTTATGAAATATGGAGACTCAAAAATCAACTCTGTGAAAACCTTTGACTCCATTATGCCAAAGAAAATAAACAAGAATATTAAACAAAACTTTATCCAATGTTCATGTGTTTGCGCTAAAAATGTATGCAAATTAGAGCATTTCAAATAATTAAAAGTGCCCTATAAAGAAAAGTCTGGGTATACCAAGGCATAGCCGAATAATAAGAGATTAGTATGTGAAAATGGGCATACCATGAGCCTTAGACACCACTGTTTCCTTGTTCTTATGTAAATTCTACGAGTGTAAAACTCCTGTTAACAACAGGCCAACCAAAACACACAGCCATGCCCTTATCATTTGCATGTATGCCTACTTAAGGTCATTCATCTGAACCTGACAAGCAGCCGAGTCATCAAGAGTCTCATATGTAGCTCTGAGATCTTTAATATACCTGTACATGCCTCAAACTGTGTTTGATAAGCCAAACATTTTCCAGTAAGAAAACAATGATAGTTTCCCTACTTATTTAGCTATTTTAAAGCTTATATTTAATATTTTTACTATGCATGTGGGACTTTTATTTTGAAAACGCAAGCCCCAAATTGTTAACGATGCTTTACTGGGCAACGACTGAACAAGACATGGTCAAAATCACTTCAGAACGCAAAATGCAACATTTACACATTTATTCATCTTCACTGTGAAGAGGCATAAGGTGTGTTTAGTTACATCTTTAGTTAATTTATGGAGTTTATTGTGAAATTGGATGTGTATGTTTCAACAAACAAAGGTAGACTGCTGAATCACATCATATCACTCAGCTCAACTGTTATATGCAGAGGTTGATACTGACCACTGGATGTATTCTTTGACAATTTTGCTTCAAAATACAACGTGATACATCTCTATCACTCTCTTTTGTCAAGTTTAATTATGCATTAGCCTGTATCCACAACAGATCTGGAGAGCAAAATAGGTTAACATTTCTCTGAATAGGTTAATATTTATCCTATTTAGCGTACATTATGTTCTTTGTGAGCGCGCGTGTGTGTGTGTGTCTGTAAAAGCGGCCGTCAGAGCAGAGTTCATTAATATACACGGCAGGAACCATATATGATCAATTATGAACCTTCTAAGTAAGAAATGAGCATATAAAACCACTTTTGCAGATTATTTGAACTTGCGAAAGCCATGAACCGACTATGTAGATATCAGAGAACAATTTAACTTATTAAAGCAATGCAGTATATGGCACCTTTAAATACTGCTTTATTGGCATATATACTGTAAACATAACATTTTAAAATAATATAAATGATTATAAAATGATTATAAATGTAAACAATGAATAATAACTATTATTATCATCATTATAATTTTACCATATTCACTTGCAGTTTCTGGTCCTAAATGTTCAAGCTCTTTAAAGTCAATTGCATTCTAACTTGTTTTCAATAATTAATTTTTTCAGCAGTAAAGCCAATCCTAAATGCAATTAAAATATATATTAATAAGACAGATGTAGTGTGAATCTCAAATGACTCTAAATCAATTTGTCTGTAATTAAATAAAAACATATGACTTCCTCAACCTCAGATTACTTACCTTAAGAATCATGGCCTCCACAACAGGAGCAAAAACGTTCTTCTCCACCTCCACCTGCTGGAGTGTCACACCAATCTAACACACACAAGCACACACTTTTCGTCACACGTAAGACCCATCAGAAAGTCTGGTTGCAGTGAAACGGAAGAATAATTTTTCACCTGCTCCGCCGTGTCTCTGATGAGCTGGGTCGATGGACAGCGACCCATGTAGAACTTGGGCTCTTGTTCAGCCTCGTCCTGTTCCTGTTTAATTTTGACCTTCCCGGCATCTAATTCCTTTACACTGATGATGTCAAGCAGTTCATCGTCCTCCTCATCGGGCTCCGCTTTCAGGATCCTCTGAAGTTGCTCTAGACGTTGAGAAAGTTCTTCACAGCCTGTCAAAGTCGAGCTGCACTCTAATACACACACAAACAAAGACACACAGTAGTGGAATGGGAGATACGCATCATGGATGTACAGCTGACAAATCTGCAACAACTGCATGATACTATCATGTCAATATGGACTAACATCTCTGAGGAATATTTCCAGTACCTTGTTGAATCTATGCCACAAAGAATTAAGGCAGTTCTAAAGGTAAAAGGGGGTCCAACCCGATACTAGTAAGGTGTACCTAATTAAGTGGTCTCTGAGTGTACATAAATATGATAAAATTTTAGTTTACCTTAGTTTCATTTGTTCATCTATTCACTGTAAAAACATTACAAAATTACACTTAAAAAAAGATTTGATTTTGATTTTAAATGAATATATTATAATAGTATTAATTTTAATTGAATTAGTTTCTTTTATTAATACACAAAAAGATGTGATTGTGAACTGACAATTACATTTGTACATTTACAACATTGTTAGTTCAAGTTAGTATTAAGGAAATTGTAAAATGTTATCATTATTATTAAGTTTGTCTTCTGACTTTTAGAACCCAGAAATTGTACAGCAACTCATGAAAACACTAAACCAAGAAAGTACGTAAAAGGAGGAAAAACACAGGAAAAGAAAATACAAAAATCCCTAGTGTGACTGTTCAACATCTACTGTCAGTAAATCATTTTTGCAGGATAAGACAGCATGCTATTGGAAAACAAACCTTGTTAGTAACTGATTTAAAAACACTTTTCATGGATGGTATCTCCATTAGTGGTAACTGATGCACAATGCCTTACAGTCAATACCATTACAGAGTGACATCAGCACATATTAAGCTAACAGAACAATCTGTTAGCACAGGGGGTGAAAAACAGACAGGAAACAATCGTTTTGGATAAAATAGTCTGATGAAAGATGAAAGTAGAGAAGCTTTAAAAAAATTAAAAGACCAGTCCATGAGAGTGAAACTACACTCAAAGCAATACCTAATAAAACCAGTAAATCCAGAGAAACTGGGAATATTTGAGTGGTTTCTATTCATTAATAATCAACCTTTTCCTTGAATTCACTATTAATTCACTGCAATGCATTCCGGGTCAGACATATCTGCAACCACTGCATTAAATTCTGCATAAGAAATTGGCCAAAAAAAAATTACTTCATTGCAAGGCAGATATTACAAATACAGTGTGGAACAGTATCTATGACCTTAAAATATCATAAATGTAGTGAGCTCAGTGGAGAGAGAAATGCAGCTGATGTGGAATTCCAACAGCTTACGGCTGAACGCTGAATACTGAGAGTTGAATTTATGCCCAACTCTGAATACTGATCATCTCATCATTATACAGGCTTATGCACCATCACCGAAAACTGAAAAGAGGAGAGAGAAAGAGAGAGAGCGAACACTACTGCATTGTCTGTGCCAACCCTTGTGTAACTCAAAGCTCTGGATAGCTGAGAGAGAAACCCACGGGACATGATGAATTAACCTCCAGCAAGAGTTCAAAACACAGAGGCCCCCGACCGGACATTAGCATGTGCGCTGTTACATAATGAATGGGCTTTTCAATCTTTTAAACTGTCTCTTCATGTCTCATCCTAAAATGGCAAAGGAATATAGCTTCTTGTTTAAGACCTCTTTAAGAATATATTATGAATGTGATGTTTATTTATAACACTTTCTGTGATGTCGACCAGAGGGGTATTGTAGAAAAGACAGGATAACAAAAAAGCATAGTTTGACCTATTTTAATCAGCACATCCTGGCTTAGCACATCACAGAATCAATGATGCAAATATGGATAAATCCCAATGTGAGCCAATCAGGTAGCAAGTTGTAAAAATGCCCTCTCAGCCACAGATCTGGTAACTTCCATTAATTTTCTGTAGAGATTTACAAAAACATATGAGGAGGTGAAATGTATCATCAACTTAACAGCTGTTCACTTTGCTGTAAATGTGACCAGTGGACGTTTAAGTTACCCTAGAAATTAATCATGAAGATTAATGGCAAACGCTTACCCAGTGCTGCACATCGATTGCATCTGTTGAGTTTATTTAATCTGTTTAATCATCTTCCATCTACTCTTTAATCTCTTTCATTTATATATTTTTTTCTTTTTAATTGATTTGATTTAATCTATTGTGTAACGATAAGAGGGAGGGACAATATATAAATATTTTTTCTCTCCCTCTAATCGTTTAACTATTTTATTGGTCTTACCTTTCCCTAATAGCTACATTTTTCCCAATAAATGTGAAATATATGAACCTATATATCATTGAACCTATGAACCTAAATATAAAATTGTCAGTAATACATTTGAACATGTACAAATTTGTTATTCTCATGGCTAGCCAGGGGCGGCACAGTGGCTCATTGGTTAACACGGTCACCTCACAGCAAGAAGGTTGCTGGTTTAAGTCTCGGAATTTCTGAGTGGAGATTGTGTAACCATGCTGATCCTACACCACCTAACAAACCGGCGACTTTCCACATGGTAGTCAGTTGCTCTACCAAGGAGCCTGAAGACCATGGCCTCTAGCATGTTCTCTCAGTGTTTGCGTGGGTTTCCTCCAGGTGCTCCGGTTTAACCCACAGTCTAAAGACATGCGCTATTAGTGAATTGTATAAATTAAATTAGCCGTAGTGTATGAATGTGTATAAGAGTGTATGGGTGTTTCCTAGTACTGGGTTGTGGCTGGAAGTGCATTTGCTGTCTAAAACATATGCTGGAATATTTGGCGGTTCATTCCGCTGTGACCAATCCTGATAAATAAGGGACTAAGCCGAAGGAAAATGAATGAACGAATGAATGAATGAATGAATGATTGAATTAATAATTGGTTAGCAAATATGTAAATGGCCAAGAATATGGAGTGGCTGTATATAATCTTTAAGCAACATGCGTCATCATTCTGTGCTGCAAACATCATCTACTTCTCAGCAGCATAGTAATGGTAATTACTTTACCACAAAAAGTTGGTTGTTCATTTTAAAAAACATTTTGAAAACAAAACTGGTGCTTATTAACCAATCTGCTTAACGATTGGGGCACGGGTTGATCGCGAATCCGAATAGCATTGGGTGGTGTTGCAGATAGGGTATCCGTGCGCAAAGAAGGGGGCACCTTCATTTTAAGTGGAACTTTCTCTTTGAGAGAAACTCTGCAAACAGAGATAAACCAACTTCGCCTTTACTGTTCAGTCTGTGGCTGCTCATTAACCTTAGATGAGTTCACTATACCGGTGGTCAGAAAGACTCACATTACTCTTGTGATAAATCACAAATGATCAGTGTTTTTATTCAAAAGAGACTTATTTTAGGTTTTAAATGGCGAAATACACATTTGTAGTAGCAGAACAACCTTTTACACTTCTTGAAAAACACCACGGTTGTCTGTGAAAAGGGCAATAATCAAATGAAGCATAATCTGACAACGTGCTTTATACAGTATACACATTGTGTGCATAATTAGACATCTTGTGCTGTCCGTAACTGTTCTTTTGTGCATGCGGGTCAGTTTAGGACCATGATCTGTTCACACTGCAGATTTGATATTGGACACATTTATAACAACAGTGTGAACAGCTACGCAAAAAAATCAGATCTGAGAGAAAATCTAATTTGAGCACTAAGCCTTGCAGTGTGAACATAGCCTAAGACTAATCTTAGCCAGATTGTTAGCCTAGTAGCTGTAAAGAATAAATCTCTGTGGTAACTTAATTTTCCTTTAGGGCAGACTTAGAGCTAAATTCAGACAGGATAGCTTAAAAATCCCAGCTTAAGCCCCTATCCTGTTTTTTTTTTTGTGCAATACCCACAAATTTCTAACCCTAAAGGCAAAACAAACAAACCAAGAAAAGCTCAAAAAGTTTTCTTCTACAATTAAAATGATCTGGTTTCATTTTTCTTATACGATGTGTAACAAACAACCCACTGCCAAAAATAGTTGATGTTGATACCCCTACATTTTTTAAGTCATAAATGTTAAAAAGTCTCGTAATAATCCCCAGTAACACTGGGACTTTTTTTTGCCCAGTATAATAATGCATGCCTTGTAAAGGGTTAATCACATCCTGTGTTTAATATTTGTAATTATTTAAAAAATGTAGATTATTTAATGCAATTTCTAATTTATTTCTTTGTGATTTATTTTCAATTTCTAACTTTTAATAAATGTTTATTTGTTTTAAAAATATTTTATTTTATACATTTAATTATTCATTACTTTTTAAATTCCCAATCCCACTTTGAAAATCACAGACAGAAACTGGCACACACTTACCTGGTTCGCTGTCAATCTGTGTGAGTATGTCCTCGATGGAGTCCTCCTCTGTGCGCTGGGGTTCTGGGTCAGGAGGCGTGTATCCTCGGAGACGGCACCAGCGCAGCACCTCTTTAGTTCTTGCTGGAGTGAGGGCCTGAAGTCGGGGGGTTCGCTCTAATAGATCCGCACACACACGCCGCACAGCCACTGCTCGCTGCAACTACAGAGGAAAAAAAAGGAAAAACAAAAAAAAAACAAAGACAGAAAACAAATGAACACAATCCTGAAATGATTACAAATGCACTCTTGTATACACTCTAGTACCTCTGCAGCTCTGCGTTTGCCAATGTTCCAGGAGTAATACTGATCCACAGACGTGGCGCAGAAAGGATGAGAGTCCTCATCTGCAAAAAACACACACAAGTCTATTGGTCTGGCTTATATTGAGTTCACACAACAAAACACTTTCGTCTCGTTGTGTCAGATTATTCAATTTTGAGTCTTAGACACAAGCTATGTTGTGGCTAAGAAAAAACACAACAAACCTATGGAGCCAGATCAGTTTCAAAAATAAAACATTTACAAAATAAATTCATACATTAACAACACAATTCACATTTACAAAATCCAATTTGGAAGTTCAAAACACATTTTAAAATTACACAAATCTATATTATAAAATCAAAATACGATTCAAGAATAAACAAATCTAAATCATAAATTAAAAACATGATTCAAAAGTACAAAAATTTAAATAATAAAATCAAAACAAGATTCAAAAATACCAAATCCAATTCATAAATTCAAAACACGATTTAAAAATACACAAATCAAATTTATAATTCGAAACATGATTCAAAAGTACGCAAATCTAATTCGTAATTCAACACGATTCAAACATACACTAATCTAATTCGCTAATTCAAAACATGATTCAAAAACGCACAGATCCATTTACCAAATGTAAAATATGATTTAAAAACGCACAATCAAATTTGTAAATTCAAAACATAATTCAAAAATACACAAATCTAATTCGAAAATTCAAAATATGATTCAAAAATACACAAATCTAATTTCTAATTTAAAAACATGATTCAAAAGTATGCAAATCTAATTTGTAAATTCAAAAAACGATTAAAAAACACAAATCTAAAAAATAAATTCAAAACATGATTCAAAAATACACAAATCTAAATCATAAATTCAAAACACAATTAAAAAATACACAAATCTAGCTTGTAAATTCAAAACACGAATCAAAAGTATGCAAATTCAATTCATACATTTAAAAACCGATTCAAAAATACACAGGTCTACTTCATAAATTCAAAACAGGATTCAGAAATACACAAATTTAATTCGTAATTCAAAACACGATTCAAAAATACACAAATCCAATTCCTAAATTCAAAACACGATAAAAAAAAAACAACCTAATGCGTAAATTAAAAAACGTGAATCAAAAATACACAAATCTAATTCGTAAACTCAAAGTACGATAATATTTATGATTTTTACTTGTGAACTCGAAAACTGTTTACAAATTGGATTTTGTAAATGTTAACTGTGCTCTTCATGTATGAACTTTAGTTTGTAAATGTATTATTTTTGAGACTGATCTGACTCCATAAACCACATGTAGATTTCCAATCAATCATGACTTGCCATCTTTAATGACATGTGATGTCATTGAGAAAGCAGAAGTAGTAAATGACCACCATAAATAAGAGTTTGAACAAGCAAAGACTATAAAATGAGCTTTTTTATTACATGCTAGTGTTTCTGTCATGACATTGTAAAGCTTAATTGTGTGTTCATCCACTAATCACACACTATGCAAGATAATATAGACCGTTTTGTGTATCCTAATGCTCACTGTCACTTACAAATCATCACAATACTCTAATTCAAACAGATAATGACAAATACTGTAGTCTGAACCAGTTACTAGGGTAAATGCTCATTATTTGAGCGAACTAAAACATCTGAAAAAAAAAGTGGCATGTTTCTGTTACTGTGCTAAAAGATCAATGACCATTTGATTATAAATGATGCAGTGTGTACTGTATGACAAACATTTAGGGTCAGCAAGTTATTTTTAAGAAAATTATAATTATTCAATCATGAAAAATGAAATAAATTGATCAAAGACTTTTTCAGTGTTAAAATATTCACATTGATACTGTGTCTTAACTACACACAACGCGACAATATTCTAGCGACAAGCAATTTTGGCTGTCTGCACCAAACGCAAGGCGACAGAAGCATTAAAATACCTGTCACTGCTTTCTAATTATAATCTAATAATTACATATTTAACCTGTTTAATATTATTAAAAGTAAATGATGAGTGACTGATGTTATTGGTTTGCACTGAGTCACAGTTCATTTTCAAACCACTAGTTATTTAATTTTCAAGATCTGAGCTGAACTATCTGCTGCTGCTTTCTGCAGTATGGCAATACATGGTGTTTAAATCTACATTAGTAGCATTTAACACTAAATAAAGCACACAATCTCAACTTGAGGAGATAATTGTCATAGCAGTTTTGTCACAGAAAACTAAAATACTATTTATTTACTAATTTTGATTTCCTAAAATAGAAATTATGCATGTCGCAGATGGTTATGACAAAAAACCTGCATTGTGTGTAGTTAGCACATGGTGTTAAGTAAATGTATTATAATTTAATAAGGTTTTTTTTTAAACAATGCATCACTTATTAACATAAAAATATGAATCTTGCATGCCATTTAAAAAAAATATTTTCATTTCCATTCATGTGCATTAGACTTACTTTTCTCTGGGACAATCAGAGGGAATTTCTTCACTATGGCTGTCAGAAGTTGCGTCATGTTTTCTATATGCTCCGTGCTGAGGGAGATTGATAATAAATCAGCAAATAAGTTCTACAAATGTACACTAACAAAAAACAATGGACAATTTATTGCACTGGTATTTAGCAGAGCTCCATTTTTTTAAACAAATAATTATTTAGATTGTTTTTCTGCAGACTAGATTAGCTCAAATAAAAGCACTGCACAACGAAAAAGACTAAACATCTTTTGTGTTTGACTCACTAGATTATAGAATTAAAAGGTTGAATAGGTAAGAAAATATGCTTGCTTACAGTTGGGTTATAAATCAATTATTATAATTAATGAATTATTTATTGATTCCCCCAAGCAAGCACAAGTTACTTTGAGAGATATTTAGCTCACAATATAAGCAATATAAAAGGAATGTTTTGTAATACTAAAATGTTATGTGTCACAAGGGATGCTGAATGGTGTTGCTATGACAACATGTAAATTGAAGAAAGAATTGAAAATTGTGAATGTGCATGTGTTTGGGTGATGATGGCACACGGTAGAAACAGAATCCTCTGAAGGACACAACTGTATGTGTGTGTGTGTGTGTGTTTCTTACTTAATGAGTTCATGTGTTGTAGACTCCAAGCCCTGTTCTACTTTGACAGTAGCAGCTGCATCTGTGGATGTGGGGGCTGTCGGCAGTGGTGCAGAGGCGGGTGCTGCAGAGGTCGGGGCAGATGTTTGGGGTACAGGAGTCGTACAAGTGGAGCTCACCAAACCAGGTTCAGTTTTAACTATGTAGATGCAAACACAACAGACATAAAGGAAAGGTTTCAGCTCACTGGACTGCATGGCTAGAAAGATTAAATGTCTTGACATTCAACTGCATTTCCACTGGGTGTGTGTAAATAAAAAGGTCTCACCTTGAGCTATAGGTGTGGATGCTGAGGAAGCAGCTCCACTTGGGGTGGAGTTGTTGTTAGATGTAGCTTTAGAACCAGACTGTACAACTGTAACACAAACACACATATTACTTTACTGGTCAAGAGCTTAGGGTCTGAAAAGTTTAATACATTAATTAACTTTTTTTTTCAAGAACGATGCATTAAATTGATAAATAAATGCAATACTTTTTTAGGGGAAAAACATTTTCCAGTAACAACAACATTTTCCAGAAAGCAGTTATTCAAAATGTTATTAATATTGTAACGAATATGGCCGATCAGACATAATTATTTTGCTTTATTCCACAAATGGTACACCCTCAACCTCTCCTACCCATGAAAAGACTGGATGTTCAGTGTGGACACACAGCTCAGAAATGGACACACAGAGACATGGTCAAACTTCTATATGCTCCATGCTTAAGAATTTTAATGTAAACCTTTATTCTCTATGAGTAATCAGGTGTTTTGCAACAAGTCTCTTGCTCATATACTAATATCATGGTTTTAATACTTCTGCAATCAATGTTTAACTCTACCATAGCTAAACAAGATCATAGATGGTTCATGTTTGATGTCCCTGCAAAGCTAATATGGTATACTGAACAATTGTTTACTTTTTATCTTAATACATTTACAACATATTAACATTTTCCTTTATTCATTCATTCATTTTCTTGTCGGCTTAGTCCCTTCATTAATCCGGGGTCGCCACAGCGGAATGAACCACCAACTTATCTAGCAAGTTTTTACGCAGCGGATGCCCTTCCAGCCTCAACCCATCTTTGGGAAACATCCACACACACACATTCACACTCATACACTACGGACAATTTAGCCTACCCAATTTACCTGTACCGCATGTCTTTGGACTGTGGGGGAAACCGGAGCACCCGGAGGAAACCCACGCGAAGGCAGGGAGAACATGCAAACTCCACACAGAAAGCCAACTGAGCCAAGGTTCGAACCAGCGACCCAGTGACCTTCTTGCTGTGAGGCGAAAGCACTACCTACTGCGCCACTGCCTCGCCCATATTAACATTTTAAGAAATTTAAACATTTCTGTATCAGCTTACACCCAGAATGCCTATGCAAATCACCATGCTTTATAACAAAGGACTATAAAACGTGCCTCAGGGAAGTTAACTTCTCATTGGTCAACTCGTCTCCTGAGGGGAGACTAGAACCCAGACGGGAATCCAGGAGAACACCTAGAGAACTCCAGGAGAACACCTAGAGAACTCCAGGCAACAGGCGTGGACCCTGACAAAAATGGGTTACCTACACAGCTCAGACAATCCCATCTCTGATACCTTTCTTTCTATCTTTCTTTCTTTCTTTTCTCTCGAGAGTCTAGTTAAGTTTAGTACGGCGCGAAACCAGAAGTCAACATGACTAGTTCTTTTGCAACCTCAAACTTGAAATGACAGACTCCACCCTACTCCAAGCCTCACAGGACAAAGAGCCAACCACCATCTAACCATGTGAGATCCTCCGCCTAACAGAGAGAATTCTTTACATCACACAAGGAACGCAAGTAACTCCTCCAGATTACCACTGAACTGGTGTAAACTAAATGTAACCATAAAGAAACCATAGAAGGGTTAAACTGATTGTTTTTTGTTTGGTGCGCTTGGTTTGGTCTTACAAAATCTGAGATTTTCCCATCATTACACTCTCTTAAACTCTTATTATTCTTCCTTTACTCTTCTCTACAACATGTATAAATGTGTGTTTGTGTTAAGTTTGATTAGTCAATAAAGTGTAATTTTGTTTAAAGAAAGGTGACTGCGCATATTTATGAATCTAATGTCTTAAACTTTGATCTTGTTACCCTGCTTAAACATAAATGGGTTTTATTTGATAGCAATAGCAGTAGTCAACTCTCCGTTCGAACGATCGCTGAACGATTTGTTTGTTTAAATGTAAAGAGTCGATTTATTTGAAGCACCGTTCAAATAAATGTACAATATTTTACATTGCATTTTACAGTATTTTTGATCAAATAAACACAGCCTTGGTGAAAGTTTAAAACCCTGAGAAAATGCAAAAATCAAACCGTAGAATGCTTGTTAAAAATTGCTAACTAAAAACTGTTATATGTAACAGTACACAATAAGGCACTTATAAGGCAAATACATAACCACTATAGAGAATGACATTACATGTTGTCTCGCTAGCCTGTTGCCTACTTTCTGGAAAGCTTTCTAAACAATATTAATAAAACTGCCACAAGTTAAACTGTATGGTCAAGATTCACAGTTGCAACTTAATTAAGACCAATTGCAATTTGCTTGCTAACTACAAATCAATAGCTTCATCCAGGAATGCCCACAGACCTGAAGGAAAATCTTTTCTGGATAGCCCTGACTGCTTCAGAGGCACAAGGGGTAAATTAACTTGGATTTTTCAATTATTTATGGGTCATTAAACAAGCTGGAATACAATATCAGTTGCAGTGTTAACCAACTATTCGTTAGTAATCCTCTGACATTTTATTAATTTAATTCACGCAGAAAAGATTACTCTGTGTTTTTATTCCATCTCAACTATTCACTTTCTTTACTATTAAAATTGCCTAAAAAAAGATATATTCATTCATTTTCCTTAAGCTTAGTCCCTTATTCATTAGGGGTCGCCACAGTGGAATGAACCACCAACTATTCCTATATATTATATATATACTATATATATATATATATATACCCTATATATATACTATATGTTTTACGCAGCGAATGCCCTTCCAGCTGCAACCCACTACTAGAAAACACCCACACACATTCACACACACACTCGTACACTACGTTCAATTTTGTTTACTCAATTCAAAGTCTGTGGGGGAAACCGGAGCACCCAGAGGAAACTAGTGGTGTAACGAATAACAAATCTCACGGTTCTGATCACATTATGGTTTTTTAGTCATGGATCGGACCACTTTTTGGATCAGCCAAAAAGGGGAGGAGACAAACCTAAGTTACTTTGCAATCATTACAAAAACTTTATTGCAAGAAACTTTTGGTTTTAACAAACAGAACTTAGAAGCTGTAATTTTATTAAAATAAAATGGAGAAATAATCAGCTGAATAAAAATAAATTGCAAATTATTTAGTACTGTGAAAAATTCAGTGTTCAAAAATTCACTGTTACTACTATTGCTGATAATGCTAAATGTATAAATCTATTCATTTTAATTTGTACAACTCATATTTATTTTTAGTCTAATTTTCAAAAAATGATTCAGTTATTCACTCAAAACGTCATGTTTTATTGCTAGATGTTTCACTTTTAAAGAATTATTCAGTGGCATATTTCTGATGGCTGGTTGTCGCCACCTTTTGGTTAAATAATGTAATTGCTGCCTACAACTTTATGGGTGCTTTTTTAATATTTACCATAAACATTAGTGGTTTTATCTAAACTATAAAATGATCTTCAAGAACTTCTGTGTTTTTTGACTGTGTGTAACTTCATAACTAACTCAAAAGACTAAACACTGAATCTCTTTCTTGATTTTTGTTTTTTAAACAGATTTAAATGCAGCAATTCAAAGAATTAATAAACATTTACAAATCACAATTATTTATAATTTATGTTGTTTGGGTGTAGAGATCCCGATCTTTTAATGATTAATTTTGCAGCTCACAAGTAGTGACAGAAAACACCTTCAATAACCTAAGAAACCCACAAGCCAAATAAAATACCACCACAACTTTTTCTGTCATCATTATATTTTACAAGAAAGCCTAAATGCTTTTATACATGTGATTTGAAGAACTCTAGGCAATCTCTCTGTGATCGTTACAAATTTAGGATTAATCTACTAGTAAAAAATATGTATAAATCCGCGGTTCAAGGTGGTCATTACACACCATGCGAACACAGGGAGAACATGCAAACTCCACACAGAAATGTCAAGTGGCTCAGCTGGGACTCGAACAAGCGACCTGTTTGCTGTAAGGCAAGGTATATTTTCTAAATTATTATTTAATCTATAAAATCTCATAATATGCATCAATAAAACATCTCTGGCATGATAGTGTCTAAACAGTTCTTTTTGTTCTTATTTTTTGTGCTAGGGCTCTTTTTTGCAATTTTTACATTTAATTATACAATGAATGTAGTATTTCATACTTTGACTACAGGTAAATAGACCTACCTGGGTCTATTTATCGTTTAGATAAATCTAATTATCAGAAAATAACATTTCAGCAAATAAAACCTCATGTCATATTGCTAGGCCTGTCACTATATCTACTTTTTTTGTCACACGATATACTGGACCAAAATATTTCACGATAAACAATGTTATTGTCCTTTTAAAACCATTTTATGTCACTCATTAATAATGCCAGAATGACAATACAAAATCATCACAATGTAAGTACACTTCTCCAAAGAACACATCATATTTTATTCTTGAGAATATTTAATTAGTCATTTTAACAATGTAATAATTAGACATTGGAATCAGAATGTGAAAACATATTTATCTTAAAAAAATAGTTAACAAAACAGTGTGAGGTAAAAAGTAACAGAAGCAGACACCCACATGAAAATATACTATAGTAATTTATAGTAAATATTACAGTGTTTTTTTTAACCATAGTGACACTGACACCTCCAATAGACATAGAGATGTTGCAGCAAAAATGTTGCTAGAATTGTTTTGTTTTTTTGGTGATATATACTACATCACCAAAAATGATTGAGGTCATGTCTATGTGTTGTGTGATAATTCAGTATATTGCTTATTGAGACAGACCCACATATTGCCCACGTCTAGCACCCATTTATTAAAAGAACATATATTCTGCCATGACTAAGGTAGGACTGAAGTGTTTTTTAATGTTCTGATTTATCCAGTTCCAGTTGTCTCTCATAAATGTTAAGAGCACTCAAGCCTGCCATTTCTCAATTACTGAATCCTGTAATCACTCAATTACTCTCCATCACTATGACAACAGCCTGCATACTATTACAGGAAATGGTCTGCCAAGCCGCTCTGTTATTTAACCACTGCACTCTCATTCAAAAAAAAAAAAAGAAAGAAAAAAGTAAACCGAGACAGCTTCGGCTGCCACGGTGCTGCACAGATCAATCTAAAACAAAGCTAGCAACCAGGTAGAGCGAGTAGCGTGCACAAAAACGAGAAAATGAAAACCATATCTGACAGGAGAGTGTCTCTGGAGCTCTGTTCACCTATTACTGTCATCGCTGATGAATGCTGAACAAAAACAAACATCTCTGATATAAAAGAAAAACAGGCTCAGCACCTCTGACATGAAAGAAAACCAACTCAACAACCTAAAATAGCCCATCACAGCACGAAGAGTGTCTTGCTTTAAGCTACAGTGTGTACATTTTATAGTGGTTAATAAATAAATCGGCATCCTTTATGTGAAAAGCTGGAGCTGAAACTACTTTTTCTTTTCTTGCGAAAACAGGGCTTACTTTAAAAAAAAGATGGACTGAATATAAAAACATCCTTACTGTTGTTATTAAGTAGACAAAGGTTTGGAAGACGAATTAAGGATGTACTCAATTAAATACATTGCTAACTTTCAATAATTCATAATAATAATTCCTTACATTTATATAGCGCTTTTCTAGAGACTGAAAGCGCTTTACACAATGCCGGGGAATCTCCTCATCCACCACCAGTGTGCAGCCTCCACCTGGATGATGCGACGGCAGCCATATTGCGCCAGACCACACACCACACACCAGCTGATTGGTGGAGAGGAGACAGAGTGATGAAGCCAATTATCATATGGGGATGGTTAGTAGGCCATGATGGACAGATGCCAGTGGGCAAATTTGGCCAGGATGCCAGGGTTAAAACCCTAATGACCAGAGAGTCAGGACCTCGTTTTAACATCTCAACCGAAAGACGAAAGAAACAGTATAGAGTCTCCTTCACTATACTGGGGCGTTAGGACCCACATAGACCGTGGGTTGTGCACCCTCTGCTGGCCTCACTGACACCTAGCTTTGCCATGTGGTCTCCTTTCTATATACTGACCGGGTGCAACCCTGCTTAGCTTCAGTGGATGACCATGTCAGAGTCGCAGAGAGCTAGCTGCCGGCAATTAAAATGTTAAATATTGCAGCTTTAAGATCACAGTGAACCATGAATAAAACTAAATTCTTTTATAGTCCAATCACTAAGCACATCTCTAAAGTTTTAGTACAGAGCTTGTTTGTCAAAGCAGTGAAAGGAATCATTCCAAATCATTATGCCTTTCCTGTTTAGTTACCAACATTCTTGAGAAAAAACAGTATATATATATATATATATATATATATATATATATATATATATATATATATATATATATATATATACATATATATATATATATATATATATATATATATATGGAGGGCTGTTATCTTCGTAAATGCTTATCGGGCGATAAAAAAATATATATATCGCCGTTAATCTACTCTCAAAGTTGAGTTGGTAGCTGGGTCTATTCTACGCAACCTATGATGACTTTTACCTTGATATTTCAGTGTGGATGTATACCTGACCGTATTCCTGACAGGACAAAAAAGTGCCCTTCTAAATCAAATCAACAAGATGCCCTTCTAGTTCTTTCACTTACTACGAAGACACTACTGACTACACTTACATGGACATCTGTAATCTAGTTTTGTGCCTTAATAGACAATAATATAATTAAGGTGTTTACATGAAGTGCTTTCATGTAAGAGTTTCCTGTAAGTTTGGGTAATGTTAACTGCAGTTCGGCAGTTTCACTATCACTCATGGACATTTCAATCATACCCCCGTGACAAACTGGGGTATTAGACGCAAATAAGGAGTAAGGACTGGTGAGAGTGTTATGGAATTCAATAACACACGCCAAATGGAAAGAAAAAAACTTCCACATTTTGCGATGTGTATGGTATGGAACAAAATCAATGCCTAAAGTCTTGAATTAAAAAGCTTGTTGAATATCACAAACTGAAAAAAATAATACACCGTATTAACAAGTTCTTGCATTTTAATGACTTGAATTCCAGGGTTTGTATTTTTAGGTCCTGAAATTTAACATATCTGTTTATTTAAGCTTTGAATATTTCAACGAAAAATATTTCAAACACGTTTTCATACTTAAAAATTAAATAATTCATATTCAATTTTCAGATTTCACTTACAAAATATTCAATACCCTTTAAAAATACGATGTATAATATTCAAAAGGTCATTTTCAGTTCATTTTATTTCAGTTCAAATATTCGCTTCCATAAATTCAGTGGATCAAATTCGACTGTTAAAATTCAACATTACATCCGGGAACTGCAGGAAAAGCCATAGATTGCAGATTGAAGATCGCCAGCTGCTCTAGCTTTCACCAGCAGGTGGAGATGGAATAATGTAAGATTTTTAACCCAGTAAACAGGCGAGAAAAAGGCTATTAAAGGCACAAAAGTAGCATTTAATATTAATATCAATGCTTTGGACATTATAAATGATAAAAAGTATGAGTAAAATGAGTAAATGAGCTTTTAGTCATCTATATTTGCCCTTATGTAACGGAAGCCAGCTGGTGATCGCGTAAATATCAGTTCTCGGATCCAGTGACAGTTGTTCTGCAATCTTATCGGAGCTTGTCTCCCATGCCGGCTCGCTCTCTGCTCGGACCGGTGCAGTTACTTGCACATAAACCGTCTTTTGATGAATATGATGTTACACATTTTCTATCTTTATTGACTCTTTCTTCCATAGACGCGAAGTATTATATTGACAGCTAAAGAATATAAACGTAAGAGAAACAGGAGAGGAAATATTATAATAATACAAAATAGATAAACATTGACAGGGCTAAGAACAATTACGAACAAAGATATTCAAAAGCAGAGAGATTTTATGAGGATGTCACACAAAACAGTTTACTTAGAACTGTTAAACAGTGTTCAGGTAACGTTATTTAAGGTTGGTTATGGATGGGGCGTGTAATTTAAAATAATTTAACAAAACGTGCGAATGCATTAAAGGAGCGTCTTCAGATATTATTTAAACGCAGCTATGTCAGGATTGGGATAGGTTATAATTCCATTATTTAAATTATGATTGTTAATATTAATATTTTATGACATGTATTTGGGCTATTGCGCTTAAATAAGTCATCCTACTTTTGTGCCTTTAATAGCCTTTTTCTCGCCTGTTTACTGGGTTAAAAATCTTACATTATTCCATCTCCACCTGCTGGTGAAAGCTAGAGCAGCTGGCGATCTTCAATCTGCAATCTATTGCTTTTCCTGCAGTTCCCGGATGTAATGTTGAATTTTAACAGTCGAATTTGATCCACTGAATTTATGGAATCGAATATTTGAACTGAAATAAAATGAACTGAAAATGACCTTTTGAATATTATACATCATATTTTTAAAGGGTATTGAATATTTTGTAAGTGAAATCTGAAAATTGAATATGAATTATTTAATTTTTAAGTATGAAAACGTGTTTGAAATATTTTTCGTTGAAATATTCAAAGCTTAAATAAACAGATATGTTAAATTTCAGGACCTAAAAATACAAACCCTGGAATTCAAGTCATTAAAATGCAAGAACTTGTTAATACGGTGTATTATTTTTTTCAGTTTGTGATATTCAACAAGCTTTTTAATTCAAGACTTTAGGCATTGATTTTGTTCCATAGTATGGTCCTTTACTGACAGCCGCGTGTGTGGATCTTGTCAGAAAATATGGCGAAAAGTCCTACATGACGGTAATAGTTTGAATGTGGTGTTTACTTCAATATTGCTACTAATATCTGCATACTTCACGTCTTCATTCCATTTTTGCTTAGTTCAGTTATGACTTTAGTCAGATTAAGGTAATCAAAAATCGCTGTTAGGAGCTTTTGTAGGCCTACAGTTCAAAATTCATGTTTGACTGAACAAACAGTTCAAAATGTAAAATGTACACAAGTACATCTTATTGAACATAATTTATTTTCATAACCAATTATCATAGTAGAACAGTTTCTCAAGCAGTTTGTGATGCATTGTGAAGCATACCTATTCTAAATTCCTTCGGCAGAATTTAAATGAGCCATTTTAATCTAGATTAATTCCACGATTACAGTGAGATTAATCAAGATTAAAAAAAATCATTTATGCCCACCTTAGAAGAAACAATCAGACAGGCTTAGAACAAATTTTAAGTAGAGAATACATTCATGTTTTTGAGTGAACTGTCCCTTTAATGCATGTGAAAAATCTTTATTTGAGAGCAACACACAGACTCAACGACATCAGAAATCTGGAGTGTGTGTGAGTATCAACTGAATGAAGTGCCTTTACCTTTGCCAACAGGCATCAAGATGGTCTGCAGGCCTGAGGAGCCACTGCCCACACTAAGCTGCTTAAGCTGATTGGCTGGAATGGTGAGAACTGTCTGCTGGGAACTGGACTGAGCTGGGTGCAACTTCAACATACCTGCAAGTGGAGAAATGATGGTAACATGATCACTAAATGCAAATAAAGCAATGCATTTTCAAGGCTTTCAAGCAATGGGTGGCTGAACTCAAATTAAATCAGAATGAACGATTTGCATTTTATAAAAATATGCACTGTCACGGTTATGTAATATGTGAAGCATTTTTATAGATTTTTTTCCCCATTAATGAAGCTTGTAATGGTTGATTTCATTACAGCATATCTAATCCTACTGTGATTGACAATGCATGACTACTACAAAGACAACAAAACTATAACACTCACTATAAACAGAAATTCTGTCCACACTGGACGGATCACATTAATGGTGGCAAATCTTTTAAGTTCTATTAATGAAGTATGGTCTCAAAAACATTTGCAATAGGAATTATAAAAATAAAATAAAAATTGTTTGAGGATATAGGAGATTTAGGTAATTCTCTCTTCAAATGTTGGCTCACATTAGTGCAATTTTGGTTAAATATTGTGGGGAAAATAGAAAAAATAGCAACTTTATTGAAATGTTTCTTCTCTTCAGGGCTAATAAAAAGCACACATTCATGTGTTGCGCTTGATTGCGCCACTAACGTATACCTTGAATATGCCCGTGTTTTCCCTGAAGATACACATCATAAGACGGTAACATTAGGTTAGATTTGGAGTCTAAATACAATATTATTTTGATGACCAATAACGATGTGAAATGATGTTAATATTTTGTTGATTTTAGGTTGTGTTGAAAAGTGACCAAAATCCAACGTCGAGCCAACATCTTAAACCAACGTTATATTGACGTCAAATACTGACATTTATTCATCAAGTTTGGCAACCAAAATCCCAAATCTGATAGACGTCATACTGGTAAAATCCACACAACATTAAGCTGTAACATCATTAGATGTTAATATTTTGTTGGTTTTAGGTTGCGTTGGAAAGTAACTAAAATGCAATGTTTGTTCAACATTAGACATTCAGATCGGCCTGACGTTCATTCAAATTTCATTTCCAAACAAAATGCAACGTCCCACGACATTGGGGTACATTGTCAATCTGTTGTCATGTTAATGTCCTGTGTCTGTTGGGTTTTTTAATACAGAAAAGTTGTGAACACGAGCAATATACTGACTATGAGAAGGACAAACTGTTAAAAAGCCGTTATTTTTGTTTTTATGTGCAAACAATTGCTTGATAATATTCCGATTGAACCACTAAAGGCATATGGTCGGTTTTAAAGATTTTTTTGTAATCTTCAAAACCTTGTTGCCTATAGAAAATGAGGGAGTTTTCAGATTTCACTAAAATATCTTAATTTGCATTCTGAAGATTAATGAAAGATAATGTGTATAAATATATATATAAATTTTTTTAATCGCCTCGCACAATCAGTAATTCGCTTTTATGCAAAGATGATGTCATACATACATATAATTGTGTGTATATATTTTTAAAATCTAAATGATAAAAACTTTCAATGATTTAGGGCTCTATTTTGAAGATCTAGGCGCAAAGTCCAAAGCGGATAGCACAAAAGCATTAGGGGCATGTCAGAATCCACTTTTGCTATTTTAACGATGGATAGGTGTGTTTTGAGAATAAACCAATCAGACTCTCATCTGCCATTCCTTTCAAGAGCCAGTTGTGTCACGCTATAGCGCATTTGCTACTTACATGGCAGACTATGTAAGTGGAAAAACCGAGCACTTCAGTTTTTCTTTCTCGCTTTCGCAAGAAAACAGTTAAAAAGACAATCTGCAGCGAGAGAATGAGCCTCCTCATTCTTTACTTTAACTTTCACTCTCTTCTGTGGAAAAGGAAACGTGTTGTACGCACAGACATCCATTAGCCTACATAATTTAGTTCGTTAAGCGCAAATATTTGTGTCAAAACTATTTCTAAATTCAGTTCTAATTTCCAGCAAAAGAAAAAATGAACAATAATAACGAAGTGTGCTCGAAAAACTTAATTATTTCCAAATACACATGCTGTTCCCCATATGGTCTAAAACCTGACGGATGGGCAGATCTAAACATGTTTTTAATAAAACTAATATAAATATGCATTTAATAAATACTACTACTACTAATAATAATAGCATTATACAAATGCAAATTGTCAAAAATAAAATGAAAAAGCCCCCCGAGGTGAAGGCATGAAAGAAGTGGTTTTTGTATTTATGTAGAAAATAATAACCTTAGTAATATTTTAATCCTTTAATTCTTTTTCATTTGTAAAGATATTTGCATATTGCTGTACATCCTGTGTGTATGAAGCAATGTGGAAGCAAGGCGCACAACTAACTGCTCTTAGCTGGTCTATTGTGCAGTCTATTTTAGTTCCTCAAATTAGCAACGCGCCTTAACACACCTCTTTTTTTTTTTTGACCAGAACGCATATGGGCACACATGAGCGCAAATGCATTTGCTATTCAAACAGTGTGGTGCAAAACATCAAAACAACATTTGCGACAAGCAGAAACTAGCAAACAACAATTGCGCCTTGAGTCGCATTGCACCGGGTGTGTAATAGGGCCCTCAAGATGTCGATGATTACTAAACACATCATAAAAGTCTTGTGAAAAGGGTACATTGTCTTAAATGCAAAGATGATTAGATGATTATGACTACCTGAGATGGTGGCAGCAGTTTTCCCGCTAACCGTTCCTCCTCCAATCAGTGATGCTGCAGTTACTAATGAGGGACTGGAGCTTTTGGCCCCACTCACTGCAGATGGCCCCGCCCCCTTTGGCAGGCTGATGAGGGGCATGTTGACGCTCTTGGCAACTGTAACTACTGCACCAGAGCTAGAGGCAGTCTTTGTGTTGGCGGCAGAGCTGGCACTCTTGGCCGCGCTGATCACGGCAGCTTGATTGGCAGCTACAAGTACAGGGTGATGGGGTGGTGCTTTAGCCGTCTGAGGTAGCTGCTGAGAGGAGGATCCTCCTGTGGCTTCTGCTGACTGTAGTGAGAAAACATTAGAAGAGCTAAAGAGAGGCAGAAAAAATATCACTTTTTGACCAAGTTTTCAGCATAATTTTTTTTGTCTCAATTTACAGTCAATAGCCATGTTTCCACCCAAAGATGCTGAATAAATTTGTATGCAAAAGAGGAATAATCACATAAAACATTTTCAAATAAAGTACTGCTTTCCAATGAGTCTAAGAGAACAAAATCGTCACTTCCTGATAAACCAGCGCCAAATATAAAAAGAAAAATGGAAATTGCCGTGTTAGGAGAAGGCCTTTTTTCATATATAATAACTTTCTTGCGTATTACTTGCATCAGCCATGCATTTTTGGCATTTTAAGGCTTTTCCAATTATTACGCAAAATAGTCCACGGTTTGTCATATCCTGTTGGAATCATCTCCGCTCATGCTTCTTGGAAGATTTGCATGTTCCACTGATGTTTTCCATCAAGGATGGTCATTACTTCTTTCTCGAATTTAACATTTAAAAATGTTTGGACCTCTTTGTCCACCCATACATACCTGTAACTTTGCCATTTTTGCTATCACATAATTTGTTGAAGCAAAATTACATAATTTTTTTCCATTGTATTTTATGCACATTTACCGGATAAAAAGTTCATGCCACTCAGTTGTGCGCATTATTTGTTTATGTGCATTTTTTAAATTTATGCGCATTTGGTGTTTTTTTAAGCGATTTTGCAAGACGTGCATAAATATAGGTGGATGGAAACCCAGCTAATGTGGCAGAATGAACTAAATAAAAACATTACTGCATTTTATAGGATACCTTAAGTGTTGTATTTAATGGCATTATTAATTATGCAGGCAAAAATCAATACAAGAATTTTTTTTCTATTGCCACAGCCGTATCACCCTGTAGCCCAAGACTCACTGAAGCCAAGCAGCGATGAGCCACGTCAGTACCTGAATGGGACACTACATGGGAAAACTATGTTGAAAGTGGTGTTAGTGGGGCCAGTAGGGGGCGCTCAACTTGTGGTCTGTGTGAGTCCTAATGCCCCAGTATAGTGAAAGAGACACTATACTGTCATTAGCTATGTTTCCATCCAATGAGTCAAAGCGAACAAAATTCCTGATGAACTGGCGCCAAATATCAATAGTAAAAAAGGAATTTGCTGCAGTAAAAGCTGTGTGAATCTTTTCTTCATTTAAAAGATTCTTCACACGGATTTGCTTCATGGACAGGGCTTCTGTCTGCCCGGTGACTCTAGCTTTGTTTCTAAATTGCTAATATGGATTTTATTGAGAAAATAACAGTGTTTATGTACTTTATGAAAGCTGAAAAACAGCGTAGATACATTTGGAGCAGTGTCTGAGTCCACTAGATCCTTTCAGAGGTGCACCCAGCTCTGTGAGTTCATAAACTCCTTCAGAAACTGTACCTGGATGATGAAAGCATTCAGTGATGCTTCTGACTGAGCCTAGTCCTGAGCCTTGAGGAACTGAAGATTTTTTCCCAGGACACCAACAACAGTTGCTACGTCATAATCAAGCCCCCACAAGAGCAAGCTCCTGATTGGTTAATGAGGTGCGAATGTCCGCTGAAGTTCAAATGCGCAAAACGCTCAATTCGCACCGTGCAATTCACGTGTATCGTACCGGAGGATGTCTGCTCATCTTTGCATTGGCTTAACATGTAAATCACTCACGCTTGACGCTTCTTCCACATCTGGTGTAAACGCAGCATAATACTGAAATGATTACAGCGTTTTAGAATGACCAAAATAACATTTCAGATGTTTTAAAGTGTGCTCAGCTGGCTGGTTTGTCCATTTGCACACATTTTTATTATTACATGATCACTTATAACATTAATTACATGACCTTTTTAATGTGCATACTAGAACTTTTTTTGGTAAAAGTGTTTCCATCACAGTTTACATGCATCTTTTTTTATCAAATAAAAAGTTTATCCTACTCAGTTATGCGCATATGTTTTTTTATGCACATATTTAAAATTTATGCGCATCTTGACGTTTCCATGAAGTGGTCCAAAATGCACATAAAAATAGGTGGATGGAAACTTAGCTAGTGAGCGCCATCTTTCGTATAAGACGTTAAACCGAGGTCTTGACTCTCTGTGATCATTAAAAATCCCATGGCACTTCTCGTTAAGAGTAGAAGTATAATCCCGGTGTCCTGGCCAAATTGCCTCCATAGGCCCTTTACCCATTATGGCCTTCCAATCATCCACATTCACTAAACGGTCACTGTCTTTCCACTCCACCAATAGGCACCGTTGTCCTGTGGCTTCCGTCGCATCATCCAAGTGGATGCTGCAAACTAGTAGTGGTGTGGAGAGACCCCTCTCATTATTGTAAAGCGCTTTGGATGTATAGCCATACACAATAAATGCGTAATATAAATCTATGAGGTTTTTATGTGTGTTTTCTGTAATTTATTATTTTAATGGCATTGCTGATTGTTTTTTTTAAGCTTTATTTTTTTAACAAAATTTATGTTTAATTGATCATTTTAATGGTGTTGCTTGTGAGATTATGTAATTAAAATGGTTGTTAATGTCATATGTCGTCTTTTCTGTCGAAGTTGTTGTGCAGTAGTTCTCTTATTAAAATCAGATTTCCCCAGAGGCAGACAATAAATACTATATTGATCTTGGAATATAATTGATCATTTCATATCAAGGACAAAGCTATGTACAGTTTACATTACCTGACCACACATCAATCAAGTAATGTAGAACTTGTAATTACTCTCACCTGTTGAGAGGTGGGTGTGGCACTGGGTGTTGTGGGGGTGGAGCTAGTGGCAGTGATGACACCTCCAGTCATTCTCAGAGTGGTCGTGCCTGGTTTATTTAGGTGACTTGCTGCGGCAGCTGTTACCATCTTCACCGAGCCATCTGACAGCTTCACTTGAGATCCTTGAGAGCCACCCACCACCTGTCAATCAAACGAAAACCGGAGGAAATTGAAATATCCAAACCAATCAATCTGAGAAATGTCTTACTCCTACTAGAGAGTCTTTTCTATAGGGCTGAGAATCTATCTGTATATACAAATGTGTCCTGTTTGAATTGTTATTTTTGTTAAAATAAAGACTAAACATGCATACATACATTTTAACCATGATTTAGAGCATACAACTGCAGTAAATGTAATAGAGAGCAACAACAGTTTAAATAATAAAGTAATTTTAGGCATATTTACAACAAGAATCATTGCATGCTTTTTTGCACGATTAAAGTGTTGCACCAAAATGCTAATTAATTGTAATAAATGGTTTGTAAGTTACTGTTAACCTTAATCTTTATTCTTTGGCTCTATACTTCAAAACATTAGGCTTGAATTTTCAGCAAAACGTTGTTTAATATTTCAAAATATAATTAGATTTAGATTTGCTGCATATTCTTTATACACTTCAATAAATACAGATCAGAATAAGTTAGCTGTTTAACTGAACCATAAATTAGAGTTTATCTGACCTGGCCGATATTTCTTGCTACTACCTTCAGACCGGCCCTGCCGTGATCAAGCATTTGTGGGCTTTTTTGTCATTACTTAATTAGCCTAATTGCATGGAGAACTATGCACAGATCTATAATGAAAGCATTTGCTTATTTTCGTACTGTTTGTGCACATTTAAGACAATTATTTATTTTTAAAATAAAACACGGCAGGATGGAAGTGTTTACATACTATTGAGTGTATTTGTCTGTTAAAAACACTCAAATTTCAAAGCGTTCACTTTTGGTCATCTTCAAATAACATGTACAGAAGCTGATCTGAGTACAGTGTCTTTATACAGAGTGCATCTGTCAATCGGCACTGTTACATGACTTTACAGATTCAGAGGTTGCATAGTGAATGCAGCTGTTTTTATATTCATTTTCAACGTGGTTTCAAGCCAAAATAAAGCGAAAACAATTCTCTTGAACAGCTCTTGCAATTAGGCTGCATCACATCTAAGATTGGTTCTTTGAAGCTAACCTACTTTCACTTTTCATACAAAGATTAAAAATATAGGTGAAATATGAAGAATACTTAAATGGGTTGTTAGCGGGATAGAATGGAAAAAAAAAATGGGAGAATCCTGGCAAAAATGGGAGGGTTGAAGGGTAAGCAGAAAGGAGGATAGTCAGTCATCAATGTCCTTTTTTGTAACTTTTCCCAAGAAAACCCCCTGAGAGCGAAGTAAGATGAATCTAAACTAAATTCTGTAGTTCAACTCAGAATTGTAGTTGAGAATGTCCGCTATAACAACACACGTGTATATATATATATATATATATATATAAAAAGAAATAATTATAAAAATAATAATCGGGCTATGGCTCATAATTATAATTAATGTGCTGGACCAGGTCAGACTCTGACACCAGGTGCATGGGCTCAGGTCTGGTTGGGTTTGATTTTTTGAGCTCAATCAAAGTTCTACCTTAAATATATCTGCTAAATAATGACAGAACATTAATTCATCAATATTTTGACCTTTTATTTTCACAAAATCTCTATAGGGTTCTCAAACTGCCATCCCGCAGGCCATTTATGGCCAACCCTTCTCCTCCCACAACCTCCTCTGGCCTGCAACTGACGTCAAAAATATAACAAGATTTTTGAACCACTATCATTGTTGTGCAGGCAAACGTTAAAATATGTGTCAGTAAGTGCTCTATTTTTACTAAAGCTCTATTTTTGTGAATATTCAAGGCTTGTTTGACTATAATCAGCTTTATTCCACTAGTATTTTGTTGTACAAACACTTGAAATATAAACGTCATGCCTGTTGTTCTAAGATGCATCAATTATGTCAGGTTTTCACTTTTTTCTTGTGCTTGAATGTTAAAACAGCCCTCTGATGAATTGTCAGTCACTGAAATGGCCCCCTGCCAATTTGAGTTTGAGACCCCTGCTCTAAACCATTGGACACTTTAAATTGAATTTGCTAAAAAAAACAATTTGAGACACTTTATCTTTGGCATGTTGTCTATATATAGTCTTAAATGTGATGCATTATTATTATTATTTTTTATTTCAGACCTTGTGGGCCATACATTTCTCTTTTTCAGATTCTTATGTTTTGCTATTAGCTTCAATTCATCTATTTTTCCCACTGTTTTACTACATCACTTTGACAAAAATGTACATTAATATTCATGCCAACACAGCTTCAACGGACATGAAAAGAGAGTGAAAAAAGGACTGCAGTTATTTCCTTTACATAACAGAACTTGCAACAGAGTGAAAGTCTTTAACTTGTTTCACTCACCACACTCCTACTTGCATATTCAATCCCTAAGGCTAATCTTTTCCTCAGCTTTTGTCTCTCCCTTCACCTCCTAGCAAATACCATCCATCAAACACACACACTCCGCCATGACCTCAGCCAGGCACTGCTCAATATGTGCAACCGTTTTACAGTATGCAAACAATCTCTAGCAAATCGTCTAACGCACCAGAGGAAGAGGTTTGATTAAGTTTCACCAGTCCTGAGGGGGAATAACGAGAACTCTTACAATAAAAAAAACAATAACAAGCAGAAATCACGATGCCCTGTGAGCTTCACTTAATAATGAGAATTATGAGGGATGATTCAAAAGAATAATTAAGCAAAAAAAAAAAAAAAAAAGGTAGAAGGAAAAGGGAATGAAGAGAATAATGTGTGTGTGTGTGTGTGTGTGTGTTTGGTTTACAGGTTGAATTACAGCTCAAATGTCAGCTGCAGGCATACTCATTAGCCTGTATCTGATAATCAGGACACACACATACATAGGAAGGGCTCTAGAGAGAGCGAGCTCTTCAGACGAGGTGTTGTGTAACACTAATGAAAGTGCAGCAAGTGAGAGAAAGAAAGAGGAGAGATAAAGAAAGATCAATGATATGGAGAAAGCGCGAGAGAGAGAGAGAGAGAGAAAAATCAATGACAAACCGGGGAGGAAACAATGGCAAACCCCTGAACACTTCTGCTTTTATACAGTATGTAAACTGTATCCACTCTTTCTGGGTCAATATGGACATGTTTTAACCTTTTACTTAAATTAATACAGTTTAGTATTGGTCTAGAAACAAATGCACTTGAGCATATATTATACAATCGTGAACTTGCATTGTTAACATTTTCTGCAAAACATCTGTTAATATTTTTCAAAACCAACAAGAGTTATGGGATCAGAAAAATATCAATCTGTAAACATTGTAGGGGTGTCAAAATTAATAGTTTTTTCGGTCCACTGCGATGCAGACGCGGACAATTCGGTATCGGTTCAGTTCTAATCATAATCGTTTTTTATGTACTGACGTCATTTATCTTACATGCGCTCTTTCGCGAGGGAGGTGAGCGCGGGTATTTAAAACACTCAGGAGCCAATTCAGGGCCGGCCCGAGGCATAGGAAGATGCTACTAAGGGCGTTGTACATCCAGGGGGGGTGCCAGAAATAAGTGCGGTTAATTTGGTTTTGTTTTTGATATCCCTGACACATTCAGATATAGCGGCAATAACTCAAAAACCTCTCACTCTAAGAATATCTAAAGTGTGTTTCCTACAAAAAGACAAAGCTGGTTATGTTTCACAGCTGTTTTTCTTTTTTTTTTTTTCGCTCGACATTACGACCACTGCTCCCTTTAAGCCCTCGCAATATGCGTTTAGCCGAGAGAGCTAGCGCGAAGCGGAGCTCTCAGTAAGGGACCGTCGGAAAAGTGCTTATTTTTTTAGTTTATTTTTTGCTCCGCTCACCGCGAGCTCTCCCGGCTAAACACATATTGCGAAGGCTTATGTGTGTGTGTGTGTGTGTTTGCTTGTTTGGTGCTGTCTATGTTTGTGTATGTGTGTGAATGAGAGACAGTGTGGTACTGTGTGTCTGTGTGTTTATAGAGACAGCTTGTTATAGCCTCCCTCCAAAATATAACACTGTGTATGGAAAGCATCGTCAATGCACCGAGATATCAAATTGAACCGAATCGATGGCATGATAATCTTAACTGAACCGAACCGTGAGACTAGTGTAGGTTCACACCTCTAAAACATTGTATATATTTTAAATTAGGGGGAATAAACATGCGCTATGGATGTGACAAAAAAAGTATAGGGGTTTACAGTATACAACAGTATACTTTGTAGAAATTAAACGCCACAACCAAAATTGATTCATTCAAATTCTAATGCCAAACAAGATCAAAGAATAAATCAAACTCTCAACACAAGTCAAGTAATAAACCAAAATGCTTTCTTAAATGAGCAATCAAATATATCTGATATTTTTTAGGATCAATGATAATTAAAATGCTCAAACTAAAAATTAAATGCTTAAACTGACATTGCAAATGATAAAATCAAATGCAAATGAGGAGTGTCAATAAACCAGCTTGGGTGGAGCTTTAAGGCGTAAGAGTTTGGTGACAACTACCAGCAGCGATACAACTTTTAAAGGCATAATTTCAGATCTGCGTGCCTTATCCCAAGACGTATCCTTGACTCATTTATTTGTAACACATTTGGTGCTTGTCTTTTTTTTACCCTCAACTTCTTAGCTCCTTCTTTACGTTTAGATATATTTTGTGTTTTATAACGTAAATCAGATCAATAGTTTAAAAACATTGAGAGAGACATTTGAGTATTTTTACAGTATTTTAAAATACAAGCCTAAGCAAGCAACATAGAAACTGTTTTACTATTTAAAGAAATTTTCATGGAAAGGTTGACATTTGCATGGATTTTTTTGTTCCAGAAATGAAAAGGGTTACTTCTGTCACAAGGAACACCATTGACTACCTACCAGCTAGGTAGCACATGTCAAATTTAAGTCCACATGAGTGGTCAGACCGAGTTTCCAGGCATAACATAGCCCAAAGCATTGCATGCCCTCAATTGGCTACAGTGCATCCTGAAGTGATTACTTTTCCAAGTCAACAGTGCACAAGCAAGCAGCCATCCACAAAATTCAAAAAGAAAATAGGACTCGTCTGACCAGGCAACCTTCCTCTGCCGTTTCAAGGTAAAGTTCTTACGCTAAGATGCCGCATTTGATTGTGGGCATTGGTCTTCACAGGCACTCTGATTACTCTAGAGCTATGTGCTGTAGCCCCATAAGTAGAAGAGAGTGTTGTGACACATTCCTTCCATAACATCATTAAAATTTTGTGACTTTTGCCACAGTCAGAAATGCCTTTCAGCTCAAACAGATGGAAAAGCTTCCGCTGCCCTCATGAATAAATGAGTCAACCCCCTGCCCCATGTTTGTAGTTTGCCCTTCAGACCACTGTTGGTAAATTCTCACCACTGCTGTTTCAGGGATACCTTGGCACATCGCACTGCCATAACAATTTGGCGCTTTTCATAATCAGTTAGATGCACACTATTAGTCAAAAGTTTGGTGTCAGTAGGATTTTTAAATGTTTTAAAATAAGCTTCTCCTGCATTTATTTAATCAATAATACAGTACAAATGGTAAAATTGCAGAGCTATTGCACTATAAAATAACTTCGAAAGTAGTTTAGAGATTGATTGAATAATTTATTCCAGTGATTTTAAAGATGAATTTTCATTACTCCAGTCTTCAGAGTCACACGATCCTTCAGAAATCCCCCTAATATTAATTATTACTACTATTATTATTATTATCATTACTATTATTCATACATGTTACTAAAAAATTTGTTTTGTGGACTTGGAGAAGGCAATCGACCGTGTCCCTCGTGGAATTCTGTGGAGGGTGCTCTGGGAGTATGGGGTCAGAGGTGCTCTGTTGTGGGCTGTCTCATCTATTTTTTCAGGGAGGGAAGGATGGAACATGACATTGACAGACTAATTGGTGCAGCGGCAGCAGTAATGTGGTCGATGTACCGGTCCGTTGTGGTAAAGAAGGAGCTGAGCCGAAAGGCAAAGCTCTTAATTTACCGGTCAATTTATGTTCCTACTCTCACCTATGGCCATGAGCTTTGAGTCATGACTAAAAGGACAAGATCTCAAATACAAGGGGCCAAAATGAGTTTCCTTCGAAGTGTGGCAGGGCGCACCCTTATACATAAGGTGAATAGCTCTGTCACTCGGAAGGAGCTCGGAGTACAGCTGCTGCTCCTCCACATCGAGGGAAGTAAGCTGAGGTGGCTACCTACGCCTACCTAGGGAGGCCCCAGGGAAGACCCAGGACTTGCTGGAGGGACTATGTCTCTCAGGTAGCCTGGGAACACCCCAGGATCCCGGCAGAGGAGCTGGAAAAAGTGTCTGGAGATAGAAAAGTTCTAAGACTACTGCCCCCCTCGACCCAGCCCCAGAAAAGCGGATAAAAATGAATGAATGAATTAATTAATAAATGAATAAATACTATTTTTAATATTATTATTATTAACTTAATAGTAAAAGCAATAATGACTGGAGTAATAATTTTATTTAAAACTACATACAATACGAAAGCAGTTACTTAACATTTTAATAAACATTTAACAATTTAAAAAAAAAAACCTTTAGTAAATGCCGCCTTAATGAACAGAATAATTATCTTAAAACAAAAAATTTCACTACACTTGAGGCTGGTCATGATTTTTTTGGTTCACCAATGCCTAACTGTATACAGTATTCAATAGGGAGAAAAATGGAACAAACAAAAAGAAGAAAAAAATATTCTTACTTTGTTACACACCTGAGCCAAAATGGCTGCCTTCTGTCCAGCAGTGACCCGAATGGCCTGCTGGGTGCCGGAAGCAGGACTCGATGCCACATGACCACCAGAGCTCTGTTTCCCTGAGCCCCCTGGCTGGCCAACCAAAAACGTTCCCTGTAAAAAACAATAGTTACCTTATTAGACTTGCACAAATAGACAAAAGGATTTTGGAGGGGTGTGTGAGTCTCTAACTGGACATTATTTTGGACAACAAGATCCCCAACCAAGCTAAACATTAAATAGAGGTCATTCATTGAGTATGCAGCAACAGTTACTAATTGCAAAAGCTAAAGGCCAATTTATACTTCTGCAACGTGTCCATACGGTAGGTTTGGCGTAGCCTTCACATAGTTGCATACTGTTAACCGTACCCTGACGCAAAAAAAAAAAAAAAAAAAAAAACACATTGTGTTGAGGCAGAGTGCAAGATATTTGATTGGTCACCTTGGTATCGGTGATGAGTGTGGGTTGGGCCTAGATGCAACGGAGGGGAGCAAGGTGGTGGTAGGAGGGTTTACCAAGTGTTGCCTTCAGGCGAAGGACCTATACTTATGTTTTGTAAGTTGTTAAGTGATTGGCAGTTCCTGCCTCTTCCTTGAATGAGTGCGAGTTTGGGCAACTTCTAAAGTAGCACTGCACACATTTCTGGTGTAAACATGGTCTGGTTAATATACTAAAAAGAGTGTAATAGAAACCCCACCACCTACTAGGGTAATTGAAGTATTACTGCCAGAGCAACACAGATATAACACAGAAGTGTAAATGCTCACAACAGCGTAGGCTACATGCAAGGTATGTGCCAGGTGTACGGCGATCACTCGAACCAGAAGTAAAAATCATCTTTTAATCTACAACATGTCAGTTCAAACTAACTGTCAGGATCCAGTTTACATAGCAAGTATATATCAGAATCAAAAAAATATATATACAGGAAAGACTCTTACCTGTGGAGTCTGTTTGAGGATGTAAGAAGTGTAGGATAAATTGGAAGGCAAGCTGCCAGACCCTGAGGAACCACTAGAGGAATGCGACCCTCCAGAACCAGAACTCTGAGACTGTTGGCCTAGAGACAGAAACAAACCTGCTTATGTTTATCTGTATACACAAAGAGACACTTACCAATTACCTGATGCGTTTGTGTCTGACCTGCGCTGTGTGAGGCCCTCAGAATGGCTCCCTGAGGGATCAGAAGCAGTTTGCCTTTGCCCGAAGGGTTCTTACTGTTGGTGGTTAGGTAGAGTTTGGTGCCCGGAGGCAGATTGGCCAGGTTTGCCAAATTATTTGCAGGCAGTTGAAGGGTGGCCATAACTGAAACACAAAAATAGACAACTTACAACAAAAACAATAAAAGAGAATCACATCATAGCAGGAAACAGTATTATGAAGTGCCAATATGGACACAAGACACCAGACACATAAAGACATAACAATTTATCAGTAAATGTCATCCTAAAGGGGTAGTTCACCCAACAATCATTATTTACTCACACTTCACTAGTTCTGAAACTGTTTGAGTTCCTTGTCTTAAACACAAAAGAATTCTGCAACCATTGACTTACACAGTATTTGTTTTTCCTACTACGGATGTCAATGGTTACAGATTAGAGCTGGCTGATTAACCGAAAAGTAATCGAAATCGACATTTAGAACCTATCATCGATCAAATATTTCCAGGTCATTTTTTTAAATTACTTTCCTTACTTCCCATGTTGAGTCATGTGACCCCACTAAATTAAGGCTGATTTATACTTCTGCGTCGAACGCACACATATGGTCCGACACCTTTTTAACCTTCGTTAAAAAGTAACTACAAGTCGCACGTTTGCACTACACTGACGAGGATTGGAAGCTGTACCAGAGATGCCTTGAGATGGCATATTTTCCATTACATTTTTTTATTATTAACATTAAAATATTGTTTACAGAAGATGCAAAAAATGCACTTCTTAAAATATTATTTACAGTATATACAAGAGTTACCTTATTTAGAAAAGATACTGCTTATTTTCTACCTCTTAATTTATTTTGGTTCCGAAAGTGTGAATTATTTATTTTCAGTTTTTTTTTAAGTGACTGTTGTTTTTAGGCAATGCTTGTTTTAATTTCAATTGTTCAACGTTGATGTTCAATAAATAATAATTTATTATTTAGTTGATAGTAGAAAGTGTGTGTTTCCTACAATCATTTTAAAATCAAGTAATGCACCCTTCATTTAAAAATCTCTCACTTGTAATATGTGAGCATATTTACTGTACAAAACCTGTCAGTGAACTATGAGGGCAAAAAATAGGATAAATAAATAAAATATTTGTTAATTAATCATAACAGTGTTAAAATGTTCTAATGATTTTGATTTTAGCCCAAATCGCCCAACCCTTTTCAGCTTTCTTCAAAATATCTTCTTTTGAGGATGAGCAATTGGTAAGTAGTTTTTAATTTTTGGATAAACAATAACTATAACCTCACTGAAGACAACTGTATGTAAAAAAAACATATAAAATATAATATATTTATATTAACATCCTTTTAATAAAATACATTAGATTGTACAACTAGAATAATTAACCGTGTATACATTTGACAGCTGTACTCTTCCTCCCTTCACAAAACTCTAACCATTTCTGATTTTGATTGTAATCCAATGTGTACTTTTTTTTTTCTTTTTCTATTTTAAAGTTGCTTTAAAAAGAAAAAAACAATAAACAAACTTGAAGTAAACTGAATAAAATTGAAAAACTGGAACCTTAAGTAATCGTGCAGTTTTTATTTTTGGCAGCACATGGCTGCTATTTGTTTTTCCCTTCTATGGGAAAATGTATGTTCCAGTTTCTTTTATGCGTAAAACACAAAATAAGATACTCTGAAAATGTTGATTTTGACATTGACTTTAATAGTATTTTTGTTAATGGCAGCTTTTTCCCAACCTTCTTCAGAATATCTTGTTTTGTGTTCAACTAAAGAAAACAATTCTAAAAGTTTAGAACCACCTGAGTGCAAGTAAAGGATGAGAAAATGTTCATTTTGAACTATCTCTTTAAAACTGTTCTAAAGCAAATCCACATACAGGTGTTTTTAAAATAAATCAAACTAAATCCTGATTCCCCTGGTGGCAGCAGGGAGATACGAGTGTCTGACTGAGTAATGGCGTTTCCTAATGGTTTAGTCAGCACTGCAGTACAGCCACACACACTTAGATTAGCCCTGTGAAATTCACCTCTCAGCACAACATCTGCTGATCAGCCTAACAAACACTTCTCCATACACGCAAACAAATGCACAATCTTGTTCTCTCACCCACACACACACACACACACCGCTGCTCTGAACATCTTAATTAGCATCCTTGGCAAGACGAATGCTTCTTGAACTTGATGCACTTGAGCACACTTTGCTTTCTAAAAATGAATACAAGCACACTTACATTTCAAGATTCAGAGAAATATTTACAGTTAACAATTATTATTAGAGTAAACATCATATTCCACAGAGATTTAAAATAGAAAGCAAGTTGTGATGGGGTGTGCTTTATTGGTAAAAAAAAAAAAAAAAACTTTTTTTTTTTTAAATAATAATAATAATTAATCAATATTCTGTTGATTGTTTATGTAGTGGTACCTTGGCTTGTTTATTTATGTCAAGGATAGGCTTGGGTACCGAAACCGGTTCCATTATAGCACTGGTACCCATGTAACCGGTATGCATCGAAACAGCATATGAATTTGCCTAATTTCAGTGCCACTAGTGCTGAGACAAGAACGTAAGAAGGATCAATGGGTACCATCAAAGGCACACATAGGTAAGCGTTGTGTCACACCATCTCCTAACATTTCATTCTAAACAATTTTGAGGGATAAGGACACCGTCGCCGATATTGGGCGTTTGCTCTTGTTGCTTAGGGAACGCACGCACATAGGCAACGCGCATAGTACAGAGCATCCAGTAAGTGACTCCTTACAGATTCATAAAATTGCATGATTGTGTTTATCAAATTTGCTTAAACTAAGCGTTGAAAAGTTTGGCTATATTTTATGAGCAATGATTCTGACATAGGAACGTAAAGCAGATGCTTTACAAAAGTTGCATGTAAGGGGGGAGACTTAATGAAACACTTGACGGCTCATGAAATCAACATAAACGCAGAGAAATGCACAACATCATTTGCCACTTTCACTAAGTATGTTTACATGGACACCAATACTTCAACTTCAACTTCAATACTTTCAACTTTAATATGATTAAGACAATGCTCTGATTGAGAGTCAACCATGTAAACAGCAATTTTTGATTATCTTAAAGGGCCACAGACACCCGCGTCACAAAATGCGGAGGTTTTTTCTTTCTATTCCGCGTGCGCTATTAAATTCCTTTAAAACAACTTTTCCACCAATCCTTCATATTCTCATATATCAATAACTCAGTTTGTCATAAACAATATGTTGCTAAATGATAGTGGAAATTTAAAAAAAATTTAATTTAAATAAATTTAAAAACCCAAAATTACATGAAACTCCAGAGGAAATGTGGATAGCTTGTTGACGGAATGACATTAATTAATCTATGTGCTAAAACATGTAAAACGAGATCATGACAGGAACGTTGAAAAGCAACTCATGTAAACATCTTAATCATAGTATTGCCTTATTCAGGTTAAGGCAAATAATTAGATTAGTGATGTCAATGTAAACATAGTCACAAACCCCAATCCTAGAAAAAAAAGGTGTTGCCTGATTTTAAGCACAGACTTTTTACAGGTTAGTAATAAGCTAATGTAATGTTTATTGCATAATGCAAATCTTAAATTAACTTTATATAAAAATTCAAATACATAAAATGTGAATTGATGTATACTTCAAACTTTAATTATATTGTTCAATTAAAATGATTAAAAAAAAATTTTATCTAGAGTTTTATCTTTTTTTTATCTAGAGTCATCCACCATTATTTTGTGTCTTAATAGTATTGGTTCAGGCACTGGTACGGTTTTAAAAGTCTCGATTTGGGACCGGTATCAAAATAACCCCAAATGATACCCAAACTTAGTAATTATGATAGATAAATAATTATGATACTAAGAGCAGTAGTAGGTGTTGGCAAGACCCTGTGTTAATGAGTGTTCTTTGAATCATTCATTCAAACAATTCATTCAAAAAGGCGGATTCATTGAGAAACAAACCATACGTCTTCATGAATTAATCATTGAATCAGTGGCTTGCTCAATTCTTTTAAAACAGATTTGTTCAGGAATACTGCAAATGTTCTACTCTAGCTCAGTTTTATATCATCAACACTGGTGAAACAGAAGGAAAAAAAATAATACTGTGTGCAAAACATACTGATATTGATTTCTTGTTAGTTTAAATGCATAAAGTATTCCATTTGCAATTCCACTTGTGCAGATTTATAAAAGAAATGACAGTCGATATCATATCTTTGAAAAATCTAAAAACAAAAATGTTTTTATGGTTTAAAAAAATTTAACATATATTTTTGGGTTTTATAACATTAATGATGTGACATTCTAACTGCATATTTCTAATCTTCATCATGCAGTGAATGCTTTAGTTTGATTTCATTTTTTTCTGAAAAATGAATGTATGAACTCTGACCTCCACTCTTGCCACCTCCTCCAGATCCACTTGCTGCCTTAGTACCAACGTGCACTTGCTGTCCTACGACGCCGCTTGTCCCGCTGCCTCCTCCACTGACGATTGCTTTAGCAACACCCTGAGCTACCACTTGCTTTTGGCCAACCACCTTGGACACGGAAGGGCTGGATTTAGCGACCAAGATCTGCCCGCTGCTCATTGAGACCTGTTTGACAGCAGAGCCCAAAGGAATCCCCAAAACCTACACAAACACACACAGTTACTCAGCATCATGTGTGCTCTACAGTAACTTTTACTACTAGATTATGAATATATATATTTTTCCATTTGTTGTTTTTCTTTGATGAAACAGTCTGTATTTGGTAAATTGTGTTTAATACGCAAGATAGATTACATATTTGTGTATTAACAGGGCTTGAAATAAACGTTTATACTTGGTAGCACCGGTGCTTTCAACTTCAAAAATTAAAGAGCAGCAGAAAAAAGTTAAGAGCACCCACAAAAAATGTATGCACACCACTGCAAATTGTATATTAACAAATTTATTGTATTAAAAAACAATAATCAGGAATAACAAAAACCAGAAACAACTGTCTAACATTGTGTAACGACGTATTGATATTTGCGCAATAATTCCAAAACTAATGTCTAATAATCATAAAATATTAATGATGATAATGATGACAATAATACTAACAATAAATTACATTTCTCATTATCTTACTACCTTAAATGTGCTTGAATGGGAGTAATTTGCTATAAAAACTCCTGTACATCATGAAAAATAAATCTACGGTTTGCATTAAACAAAAATGAAGCATTGCAATAAGAAATATCCATTTTGTACAATTTTTTTTTATATGCATGTCAATTTAATAAATAATATTTCTGTTAGAAAACATAAACGTTATATCATAATAAATCATTTATACCACTGCTGAAAGCTGCAAAGCAGTAATCAGTAACTAAATAGAAAATAATATGCATGTCAAGAAAAAAACTGAAAAAATAAAGGAGGAAAAGTCTCACTTCTATCACTCCTTAGAAGGTTTGGTTTTGGTTTCTGTCATTTTAAATGTGCAGTCTTGTTATGCGCCGATTTACATTTTTTCTGCATTTGCAAAAAAAAGCAAGCAAGCCAGCTAGCCCAAGATATAAGCGAGGCAGAGCAGGATTCTCAAGATGACCACCGAAGTTTCAGTTTAAAATTGGTAAAAGCGAGCAATGATGTATACAGTGTTAGATTTTACATTTAGTGGTCATTTGCACTGAACACGCAGTGAATGCAACGCATGAAGATTCAGGCTATTAAACAGCTGATCCAATTCGAGTCTTTCAGCACTCTCTCCGAAAACGGCTGGCAGACACAGCAAAACATAGCAAATTGCTTATTTATCTGGATTTTAACATTTATTTATGTAAGAACATAAGCAAAATATATAACACTGTTGTCGTGGTCTGGATATTTGAATGAAAAAAACAATTACATATTGTTACTAACTTTTCAAATTTACTACCCCGTCACTATGTTCGGGCTGTTTTTGCCCCATTGACTTCCATTAGAATGACATTTTATCGATCGCAAAGCCGTGACAGCATATAATCATGCATTCTTGATTGATGGTGGTTTTCTCTGTTGGGACAAGAGAAAATGTATAATTTTTACTGTTGATCATCAGTTGGCAGCATTAACCCTTTAGATAGGCCTGTGCAAAAAGTTCTGTGGAGAAAAACAGCATATTAAAGTGTTTGTGTATAAATTAGGGTTGGGCATCTAAGCTATAATGCCGATCCGATACGCATCTCGATACAAAGAATACGATCCGATATATTCGCGATACATTTGTGACATATTTCGATGCAACACGATACGATTCACACCCATATCACGATACGATGCGATATTTCAGCACTAACTAATTAGATCAAGTTTATGAGATGATGTGAAAGAGGATGCTGTGCCATTGAATGAGTTTGATCATTTATAAACCAAGCAAAACCAAGACTTTTTTTTACAAACTGGCTTTTCTCTCAGAGCCAGAGTGTCAGTTTACAGCAGAGGGCCATTTTAGAACATACAGCACATATTATTTAAGTATTTTCAAGATAAACAGAATGTATAAGTGCAATATATATTTAAAAAATATGTATATATTTGCACTCTTTCAACATAAATAAATTTAGCATTGCACAACAAGAATTGTGATTTAACTTTTCAACTATGAAAACAAGTTTTACAAAGATATATTTTGCCACTGATTATTCAAAACTTAAGGTTGTGAACTAGCAGTGTTATGCTGCTTTGAAACATCACTGTCACTGTAAACAACAGGCTAATAAAAATATAACAAACCAGCAATCTTCTTGCTGTGAGGTGGTCAAACTACCCACTGTGCCACTGTGACACCCAATTATTTTTATCATTATTATTATTAATATTATTATTATTATTATAATTAAATAAAAATTAACAGGAGGAGGTGTTTAAAACCTTCGTTCTCCGTGACACTAGGCTGAATATCTTTGCAGATGAACAATGCAATAGCATTCGTTATTGGCGTAGAGCGAGCAGAACTGTTGCGCACGGAAAAAAAAACTTGCAATGCTTTTCTCACCACTTTTGGAACTGGTTGAAGCAGTGCGAAAGCCGGGGATGCAGAAACACTGGAAGATGCTTTCACAACAACACCGTGGCGCCGCTTCAAGTGAGATATCAGATTAGTTGTACTGCCCGCGTATTTTACAGATGCGCGGCACATTTTGCAAATTGCATCTGTCCTGTCATGTCGTCCATCCTTAAATCCATAATGTTGCTTGCCATACTTTAGATTTAAAACTCAGTGGGGAATAAAATGTTTGTTTTGCTTCTCGCGCTTTCTGAGGGCGCTCCACTAGCTTCATCCGCACACCTGATACACTGAGTTGTAGTGTGTGCACATCCGCAAATCCGTTGCTAAGGCTTACTTTATGTAGGTCGATTAAATTATGCGCCAAAAACAGGTTGACAACACTTGCTTATAAATAAAAAATACATTCTATATTAAAAATATAAGCTGTATCTCGGAAAAATCGATGCATCTCGCAAAAACCGATGCATCTCGATTTGCTTCCAAAATTTCATTCATCCTCTGCTGCTCAACCGATGCACTCGCATCGTGCACGCGCATGACCGCGTATCGATACATATCGGTTAATCTTCCCATCTCTAGTATAAATACACTAGGTTTACTGTGGTCTGAGAGCTGAGCTGCTCATTTTGATTTTCTCTGCCATATCAAGATAAGTGCACAAAGGTTTCTCTTTTACACACACACACACACACACACACACACACACACACACACACACACACACACACACACACACACACACACACACACACACACACACACACACACACACACACACACACACACACACACACACACACACACACACACACACACACACACACACACACACACACACACACACACACACACACACACTACTCCATATTGCACTGCAACTGATGATCAACAGTAAAAAAAAAGTTTTAACTCTTTTTACAACTCTAAAATTTTAACTCTTTTAAACAAGAAAAACCAGCAATAATCCAGAATAAATGATAATATGGTGTCACGGCTTTGCAATAAAAAAAGTTACTATAATGAAAGTCAATGTGGCAAAAACAGCCATGAATATAACGAAAGGTAAGCACATTTGCCCAGAGTGCATTGATGATTTTTTTATTTTTATTTTAAAAGCATTTTTAGAAATATATGTGTCAAAATATGATTTGTCACCAAAAATCATTAACTTTGCTAAAACAAAGAGCGTTGTGGCCAAATTAAGAGTCAAAATCCCCCCCCAGAGTTGAAATCATCCCCAACAGGACATAATGGTTAATAATGAATTGCGCAGGACTGAATGGCATACTGCAGAAGAACACAGGAAGTTCAAGTGACTTTGTGACTCTCAGGTACTATAAAAAGGCTTCAGTAAGAAGACAAGTAGGGTGTCCACAGAGACACAATGACCTGAGATATGTTTAGACTGCAAGACTACAGCGCACTCCAGCTTCTAAAACTCTATCAGACAGGACGGCCTGCACTGAATGAGAGATAAAACTATATACAAAACACTAAAGTATGATAACTAAAGTATGAAACTAGCTATGCTAGGTGCATTTGAACAGTCTCTTAGCTACGACACTCAAACATTTAAATAAGCAGCTAACTATATATTATTGATAAACAATCATATACACCAGGGATTCCCAAACTTTTTTATTCTGGGACCCACCTAGGCAAGTAATTCAATCCAAGACCCACCATAATATTTTAATATGGAAAAATGGGTAAAAAATAAATGTATCCATTCAAAGCAGTCAAATGTGGCTGTTTGGATTTTGCGATTTGATATGCACAAAAAGAGGCTTGAAGTGCTTTTTGTGGGATGCTGGCTGTAACTGTGATCATTTTTTTGTTGATGAAGATACTCTTTTCAGAAGAGAATATGATCAACCTTTGTTGACATATTCAGAATGTTTTGTTGTCAGGTATCGTTTAAGTTTTAACGGTTTCATGAAAAAACTAAATAGCTTTTTGATAAACTACTACAAGCTGGGAAAACATCAGACAAATATGCCAATGCAATTAACATTATTGCTGAATAAATCTAATGTTTACACATTTGCTTGAGGAAGGAATGATGGGGTAGTTACATTACTATTACTATTTTCCACATCTATGCCCTTCCATAACATTAGGGGATGTTAAAACTAACAGATAGCACTATAGCTATTTATTCATTAATATGTCAACGTTGGGATGTAAAAAATATGGGATAACAAATAGCTTCAAATGATAGAATACATAGCAAACATTAGAAAATATTGACAACAAAAGAAAAAGTTTAGCCTATTAAAATCAATGGTCTATACAGAAATTAAATAACGCTATAAAAATCTATTTCACTTTTAATTGTATTTGCATATTGATTAAAGTTACTATAGCTAATTAGTTGTGTTTAAAATAAAAGCACGCAGGACGGAGCAAAAAAAAAAAAAACACTTTTCCGATTGAAAAAAAAAAGAAAAAGACAGCTGTGAAACATAACCAGCTTTGTCTTTTTGTAGGAAACACACTTTATATCTTTTTAGGGTGAGAGGTTTTTGAGTTATTGCCGTCTATCGTACTGGTTTTGATTCACCACAATGTAATTATAGCTCCAGCTATGTGACGTTGCGCGACCCACCTTTGTTCACTGTGCGAAAAGTCTGTCACCTATCCAAGTTTTAGGAACAAAAAATAAATACTTGACTTCAAGTTGATGATTCGGTATCAGAAGTGGCTTATATAAAAGACAAAGGCCTCTAGATTACGCTTATTTTACCAAAATAAAATATCATCATGCCTTAATTTTTTAATTTTTTTAATTAGGATAGTAAGGTCTCACTTTGCTAAAACAAAAGTCTTGTCTTTAACAGAAATAATGTACAGTATAGAATATAAAGTCCTGGTGCAGTTGAAGAAGACTAGGGATGCACCGATACCATTTTTTGGAACCAATCTAATCTTGATACCAAAATTCTGATTATCAATCACTACAGATCCGATCCTGTGCCATTTTTTTTTCTAAGCATAATTCAGTTTCTGTAGCTCTGGTGCTAAACTCAAATAATATATCTTCTTTAGTAAAAAATAACAGACCTATAGGCCTATACATGTCAGACCTCACAGTCTACCTAAAAACATAATGTTTGCTGTAAACTAGGCTACATTATTTGAGCATTCGTTATGACATTGATATCTGTTCTGGTGCAGCTTATGTTTCCTTTTTTAATATTAGGATTTTTCTTTGAAATCTGTAATAGGTTACCAATATCGACAGTAATCGTTGGTAAAATAATCACCCTTTTAGCAAAGCCTGATATTTTCCTGCAGGTTTGACGCAGATTAAACTAAACAGTCCAGTTTTACTTAAAAATCCCAGCGTGAGAGAGACGGAGAAAGTTCAAAACAAGGTCTGCTCAAATGCTTTAGCCCCAAAAAACACACTGTTCTCTTAAATAAAACAATAATATAAATAAAATTACAGGGAAATATTCAGAGTTTCAGGGTAGCCTATATTAGGCTAAATCATTTTCTGGTAATGACAATCTATATTGTGCCCGTAAGTTTCACTTTTATTAATTTAATCAACTACTTTGACCACAATGGGCCAGGCTTTACAAACTATTTGCAGCACTGAAAGTATTCCTCTCGGAAGAATAAACTCAGTCAGAAGGATGAGAAAACAGAAACCCATTGTGAGAATAGTCTTACGGAGTGAAGCGCTTGATGCATCACTGAGCCCTCCGGTATCTGCACACACTTCCAAAACAGCAGCTCAGAGGGAGGGGAAGAAATTAGTGCATTGAGGATCTGTCCATTTTGTTATTGAGCCTTTTCTAATTAAACATTTCAGGTAGGCCTACTTTGTGTGTGAAGAGCAGATAACAACCCTTTCTACTCCAGTATTGTGAATGGCATCTGCTGATCTATATAACAGACATAGCTCCACTAATTATTTAAACTAACAGGAACAAATAGTCTTGGAGAAAGTTTTTCATGTTGTCATGAACACGACACAGTTTGAATTGTGAATGAATGGAGAATGATTGACAGGCGCAGCACCAGGAAGCACTGAAGTGAACATTAATTTAACCACATGAATATTTATCTGTGCTTCACAATAAACTGTAGATTGGCCTCAGAACATTTAGGTTATAGTAGGCCTACATGAAAATTTTCTAGTGCCTTATAATAGGCTACCTTCATGGCTTAGTTGGCTTATAAACACAAAATATAGTGCACGTGCAAGATTGGATTTGGATCGGTACCAGCTGGCCGATACCCAATCCAGAAAACATATGCGGTATCAAACTGATATCCGATCTAAATATTGGGATCGATGCATCCCTAAAAAAGAATTAAAATTGTGTATGACTCCCATGTCTGCAATGACTCAAATAACTTAGTAATCTAGAAAGGCAAAGAAAGCGTTCTTGCAGAATTCCCAGAGTACATCAAGGTTCTCTTACTCCAGACATGCCCAATAATGATCATGTCTGGTCACTGGGCTGGCCAATACTGGATTACCTTGACCTTTTTTGCTTTCAGGAACTTTGATGTGGAGGCTGAAGTATGAGAAGAAGCGCTATCCTGCTGAAGAATTTGCCCTCTTTTGTGGTTTGTAATGTAATAATGGGCAGCACAAATGTCTTGATACCTCAGGCTGTTAATGTTGCCATCCACTCTCTTGCACGCCCCTATACTAAATGTAACCTCAATAATGATTTTTCCTTTACCAAACTTGACTGATTTCTGTGAGAATCTTGGGTCCATGCGAATTCCAATAGGTCTTCAGTCGTATTGTGATGATTGGGATGCAGTTCAACAGATGATTCATCAGAAAAATCTACTTTCTGCCACCTTCCCAAATTATCAACTAGAAGTCAAGTAATTATTTGTTGCTCTTACAACTGGGATTGACAAAAAGACTTTTGTCAGGTAGTGTATTCCATTTTGAATAAACATGAAACGTGAAATACTTCAAATAAATATTAATGTTAGAGCAAATAACATAAACATAGACAAAAACCTTGCTGGGTGTGGCAACTCCTCCAGCCCCTCCCCCACTTTGTTTCTGCGGCGACATGGCAATCATGTGTCCGCCCTTCACCGTGACATACTGCTGTTGCTGCTGAGATGCTGACGTGGAGACCACCTGTTGCTGTGGCGACGGTTGGGTGGGTACCTCCCCTGGCTCTTGTTTGATTATAACCTGAAGACAGAAAGACAGACAGGCAGATATTGTATTACTTACTCTGTGCTTGTCATATTAAAGCAAAATGTGCACTGAAAAACCATCAGCTTGATTCACGGTTCAATCTGAACTGAGATGTTCTCCGAGATATTGGATGTGTGACCCAATCCAAAGTTAATTTAGAAAATCACACGTTCCCATAGGTGAGATAAACACACACTTCTTCGAGAAGAGACTGAATACTGAAATAAACTCAGTGAACTTGAGCTAGATTCACCTCTCCTGGCAGAAGCACATAGAAAATTGCACATTTACACAACTCCCATTATTTAAAGATATCGAAAACACAATATCACTGCAATATTTCTCAATTTAACAACAGCAAAACATGTTAACCTATTAAAGCCAATAACTGGGATTTCCACCTGGATTTTGCCTACCCACATTTAAAAGCTTCCCAAATCCACAAGCAAAAGTGTAAATGCAAAAGTTTGATATCATTTTAAAGACAACTCTTTGAATTTTCATAAAACACTGTTGAAAAGGAGTAAAACTTTTTTTTTTTTTTTTACATGTTGTCTATGTTAAAATAAACACCTCCATAAAACAGGCACTTTTAAAAAAAGGTTACTCAAATCTAATGATATTTCTTCAAGGAACTACATTATCAAATAATATTATTTTTACAATTTTACACAAACAGGGAAGTCAACAAAGTATGGAATAAACAGAAGTATGGAAATTGGTCAGATTTAAAATGTGCAAAAATCAAAAGTTGAAGAGAAAAATTAAAATTCTTGTCAAGTAAAAGTATAGAAAAATGGGTTTGACAACTGCAGGTTAGATTAAAAATATAGTTACATGCAATATTATTAGCTCTACTGTGAAATTTTAATACATTTTAAAACAATACTTACAGCTAAAACTAAACTTTATTTATATTAAAAGCTACGACTTGTACTACAATTACAAGAAGTTAAGCAAAAGCCACAACAAGCTATAAAAATATAAACATAAAAATGTAAATATTCCCATGTTTCTTAACACATTTTCAAACATAAGTCTCAATAACTAATTTACTTGTGATAAGAGTACATAATATTTTACCAGTTATTTTGCAAGATAGTAGTATTCAGCTTAAAGAGTAATTTAAAGGTACCTATTTCACCCCTTGTTTAAGATGTAATGTATGTATTTGTAGTTTCAGCTAAAAATACCCATCAGATTATTTATCATAACTTTATAAATCTGGAAACTTGAGCTGTTATGGCATTGTAGCTGTTTTTGTTGCCTGTGCCTTTAATGCGAACGAGCTGGTTCTCCCTGCCCACCGCCCCCATGGGCGTGTCAGAGCCGTAACCTTCATGTAGATAAACAGCACAGTGACAGACAAGAATAAAGCAGATCTTCCTTACAACAGTAAGAACTTTCCCACCAGTTATGTGATATTATTGTTGTGGAGTTCATTCAAGCCTTTCTGCAATGATGAGTCACACATAATCAATTTAAACTTCGCTCATGTGCACACCCAAACGTTTCTGCACGCAAATGTGACAGAATACACGTTAATATCCACTGCTGTATGGACATCCGTTATGTCTTCTTTTATAATTGTACTGTCATGTGGCTGTGGTGATGAATTATGTAGCGATTTTACTGTCCTTATTAGAAACATGTACTGTTTTAATAATGTTTTAAACTTGTAAAACTCATTCTTGATCATATTCCAATGATGACTGATGATCACAGAGTGCTAAACAGATCTTTTAATCCCAATTGCTATGTGCACGTCCTGTCTAACGGAAATAATTATACTTGTTATTACGGAAACATGTTAATATTCTGCTGTCAATCAATTAAGTGGGTGGGGAAATTGCACTCCTTTGTCACTTTGGGGTGGGCCTTAAAATGGGAGGGATTTGGATCCTATTTTATTGTAAGGAAGTTTAAAAAAATGAGACTTATTGTGTTTCTATCGTTCCAAAATATTTCATATCATTCCAATATCATTCCAATATAGGTGCCCTTCAAAGGCTAAACTAGGTTAAATAGGTTAACTATTGGCAATTCATTAAAAAATAATTGTTTGTTCTGTAGCAGATCAGGGGGGGGAAAGTAACTTCTTAAGAGGGCTAAGAATAATGCTTCTAAAATTAAATTACAAAAGGAAATAAAAAATGTATTCACAAGAGGGCTAATATTTTTTGTATATCAATTGTATATCAGAATAAAACAAATAGCAGTCTATGGTAATTGCCTACAAAGATAGCTATACAAGTGTGAGTGTGTGTGTTCAGGGAATACTCTGGTCCTCTGCACAGCTTGCGCAAAAGCAGCAGCATCACGCCACAGATAGCTGTCCCATTTTAAACCCTCACACAGCTGCTGCAGACACTTACTGCACCGCCTGGCAGGAACTATTAATAACTAGCGGTGTTAATTTAGCCTGCAGTGTCCAAAAAACATTGAAACACCCTCAGAGGATAACCCAGATAGAGAAAGAGACAAAGAGAGATCATCACCTAATTTCGGTGTGTTTTTCCTCAGTTCAACAGAAGGACAGACCTATTACTGCTTTAAGTGTTCGCATGATTCAGTCAAAGCATATTTTCACAAATAAATATAGCTCTGTAGAACGATGGCATATGAATAAATTGCTATTCTGGAGAGCCTTCCTCTTACAAGCTCCATTACAGCTCTCTCTGAACACAAACGAGAACTGATTGATCGTGTCAATCTGCCTGAAGGGGAACTGAATGTGCCACATTGTTTTCAACTGCATACATTTATATTTTTCAATTATAGGTGTTATGCTCACAATAGCCACATTATTTACACTGATGTTCTATTCTTATCCACCCACTCTTGGTTTCAGCTGAATTGTATGTGTGTGTGAGAGAGATGCTCATGGCTATGCATGACAATAATTCAAGCCACTGCCAGATTGTTAAAAAAAAGACTGTTAAAGGGATGAACAACACTCTGACGGAAAAGTACATAAATTGTTTACAAATCCCAAACACATGACTGTAAAAGACCCCAAACTGCACTGAATGATGGATCATACTGAATAAATCTTAGATACAGTGAGAAACGCATACTCTTTCAGTCTCACCTTGACGCCAGAGGACAGGAAGCTGCTGGTGTGAACTTTAGGAGCAGGTGATCGAGCACCATGGGCTGTGCTGCTATGCTTGGCTGGACTGCCTGAGAAAACAAAGAATAATTACTAATAAATTTAGAACATATTTATTCCACTTCATTTGACAATCAAACCATCCTAATGAAAATATGTAAATCTTATCTTGTAAATGTAAATGTAATCTTTATTTTGACACCTAAGTGAAAGCAATGATCTAAAGGAATAGGACAAAATGCATACACTTGGTCAATGTTTCGTTTGTAGACTGAATGAAAACAGAAGTTGTGAATGTGAACTATGAGAAATGTCACATATTTATATTTACATGAAAGAAATGACAGGTGAAGAACATAATATATCAGCAGATGTTAGTCATACGTCAATCTCAAATCAATATCTCTTGTCCCTACGTAGCAAAATGTGGTGTTTTAAGCGCTATGAGTGTTCCATATTTCTAAACAGTTCATTGATTGGTGTGCACGGTGCACCGTCTTGTGGTTCCATCACAGAGAGGCTATAAGTCACTTTCCAAAACCTTTTCATTCAATGTTCTGTGTTGGTGGAATGATCTTCCATGCAGATTCACTGGTATGCTTTAAATGACATCTTAAAAACCCATCTTTTCCGAGAGCACCTGAACCCTGGTGAATAAAACCAAGATCCCTTTCTCTCCCCCACCTCACCATACACCAATCCAAATGACTATAAACTCTGTTTATAGGCCCCGTTTACACTAAAACATTTATTTTTAAAATGCATAAGTTTTGCTACAGGTCTGCCTTCAGCCCAAACCACCCCGGAGTTTTCAAGCCCCGAAAATGGAGTGTTTTGGAAACGCCAAAGAAGCCATTTTCATTTTAAAATGCTGCTGCTGCGTGTCAGTGTAGATGGGGGAAAACTGAGACATCTTGGAGGCTGATTAGGGGTTTTTCTAAAATTTAAAATTTAAATTTAACTACACAAAGTTCAGTGTTGCATCCTTGCCTGGTAAGTTCAGACTTCGCAAGTTTGATATGGAAAACAAACTCTCAAGGACACGTAGGGTAGGTGTACTTTAAAACATCGTTCACATCACCCTGGCTACGTTGTTTTATTATCTTAACAATAAAATAAAACGTAGTAACAGACACAAACACTAAACATTTATGAAGTGTGCGTCACAGGTGAGTGGTCTTGACAAACCACCTGTAGAAACACTTTCTTCCTCAAAAAAAAAAAAAAAAAAACTAAACTCCAGTGCTCTTACTCTAGCACTTAATTCTTCAAGCACAAACAAATTACTTTGTATAACTAGCACTTCTTGTGTATATTGAACCTTGTTGAATCACTAAACGCCTCCTCAATTGTAAGTCGCTTTGGACAAAAAAGTGTTAGCTAAATGACTAAATGTAAATGATTCAAAAAGTTAAATTGTTCATTGATATTTACACAAACATATGTGACAAATTTCACAATATACACGTTAAACTAAAAAAAGATACATTTAAACAGACTTTATGCCTCTTCGGGGTGGCACTGAATAAATTTATAGTTCTTATATCCCACAATGTGCATTCTGATGTCTTTAAATTACCTGCCTCTCCCATTCTCAAAAAAAGACTCCAACATTAAAAGTAAGTTTAATATAAGCTAAAATCAACTTAAAAATAAAGGGAAAAAATTAGCATGCGTTGAAATTATCCTGTGGGAATCGTCAGAGTCAGTTTTTTTTCTGCTTTGCTAGAAACTGCTTTCTTCGTGAACACATTGTATTCAGTGATCTAATAAAATATTTAAAAATATAAAATATTTCTGATATTTTTGGATTATTCACTAACTAAATGTATTTTTTAATTATTGAGAATAATTAAACAATGCATTAAGAAAATAGGCAAATTTCTAATTTAATTCAATCTCTAAAGTGAAAAAATGTAACCATGCATCCCCTGTGCACACCATTTTGTTCAGCATGTTTGTGTTTGTATGTTTGAGTATTTTTGAGTGTCACAGCGCTTTGTACTCAGGTTTGAGACAGAGGTTAATGAAAACTTCCTGCAAACAAATGACACTGTAATACATACAGGTTGTGCATCATTGTGCACAACAGAATCGTAAGCAACTCTGTAGCTCAGTGTTTAAGCCAAATGTGTTAAGTCTGCAGCTCTGCTCTTCTGCGTTACATTTCTCCTGTACATCTGTGCAAATTGAAAAAACAAAAGAGAGTTTATTTACTCCAAATCTTATAATGCACCATTCCCCAGGATGGTTGGCGTGCAGCTTCATCTAAAGATTCACAGCATGCTTTTTACGAGCTGTTCTGCAGTAACACAAGAACAGATATTACAGCTCAAGACATTCATGTAGTGTATTTCTCAAGCTGCTCTTTCACCGTACTTTGTACAATCAATGTTATATTAAATTATATTATAGGTGAAGGGAAAAAACAATCATTTTATCAATATAAGGTGATTTTCATTTTTCAAGAACAAAATGAATCAAGACAGATTCGCTCCACTTCATAAAGTAATGAAACATTTTCCCTGCAGGGAATCTTTTTTTTCGGGTGATGCCTTAATAATTCATAAAAGCATGTAGCAGAATATTTTATATGTTGGTGTTAGCTTTAATTCAAAGCAGCTGATTCTTAGATGTTCAGACTTCATTACCATCTCATTTTGACTCTGTTGTATGAACTCTGTAGAGGCTTTATCAAAGCAGAATCACAAGAGATCAACAAGCTTTTAAATATAATGAGCCTTATACAGAAACAACACATTTGTCAATCAAAGATGCATACATATGTCCTAATATATCTAGTTGGAATTTTATAGTAGGGCTACACAAAAATATAGCTTTAGCATCGATAAACATCCACAATAATCATATTGCAGGCCATGCAATATTAAATGGGGATTGTAGTTGAGGAGCCACAGATCGCGACACATGAGATTTGTGGAGTGACTGCAGAGTTTTAGCATAATAGAGTAAATGTTTGTTATGTGTATGTATTTCTGAGGCCAGTGACTGTATGAGGATTTTACAAGCATTCAGGGATACAAAATTGTACCGTTTGTTACTTAATTAATTATTAAATCTATTGAATTATTTAAACAGTGAAGACTATGCAGTATTATTTTACATTTGATTATTCAATTACTACTACTGAATACCATTAGACTCCTCAGAAAACAAAAAAAGCATGATTTCATTTGTATCTTTTGATCTATATTGTATGTATCTGTGTTTTTATATTGTTTATTATATTTTATGCAGATGCACTCCCTGACAGAATCATCCTAATTAATCTAAAAGGATCAATTCTAATGTTGAATGCACAGTATGTAATGTATACAGGGCTTTACATTAACACCTGCCAACCCACCAAATGCGGATAGATTTTATCTGTAGCGGGTTAGACAGCCTACTCCACTAGCCACATTGGCTGGTTGAAAATTATTTTTAAATTGTAGTTTTCTTAAAAGCATGGTTCGACAATAAGGATGGCCCAATATTTGTGCAAATGCGATCTTAGAATCGAGAAGCAGCATGACTGACAAATATAATTTTGCTCGTGCGGGCAAAAGAAAACCGGTTGAATATCGAATGAGAGGATAATCACTCGCGCCGATGTAATGCGTGCGTTTAAAACACTGTTTAAAACATGTGCACACTCCTGTTTCCTTGCCTAAAACAACCGTGCCTGGAAACGCAATTGGTGTTATCCGTTCTCTTTCAAGTAGACTAGACAGAAAGTTATGTTCATGCACCCACAGTCTTGCTGCTTTCAAGAGCTCCAAATTTGTGGCTAAAAAATAAATATTTATCTATTTTGGTGTGGTTAGAGATAAATTTAGTAAATCATTTGAGCTCTGAAAAGTCATGTGAAATAAAAACTAATTGTAATACCACACTATGAAACTATGACCCATGTGCTCATGCTCACAGCAAGCTCATTCACAACATACACAAAAAGTAAAATGAATTAGAAGGCATGTGGACATTCCACAAAATTTAAATCAAGTAATTTTAGCATGTCAAAGTCATATTTATGCATTTAAAATATATTTTCCCAACAATAAACCTGTGGCTAGTTAAAATGGAGAGTGGCTTGTAATGTAGGAAAACTACTAGCCACACTGGCTGGTGATCAAAAAAAGTTAATGTCAAGCCCTGAATGTGTATATATATGTAATAAGAAAAAAAATCCTCTGAAGTTTGTGATATCTGGGAGGTGTTTTTGCACTTTGTGGAAAATGCAGACATTGAAAAAGCTTTGAAAGATTTATTTCTTCTTTTTAATGATTATTATTTAATTTTTATTTTTCATTAAACCTGTCTGGGGTAAGTTTTAGGTATTGGGGTTTAATTGATTGTAAACGCTGTGATAAATTCTATTAAAAATTATTTTTAAATAGAGATATTTTTATTATTATTTATTATTAGAGATATATTTTTATTATTATTTGTTATTACTAATTATTATTTAACCAGGAAGTCTCATTGAAATTTAAAATCTTTTTTACAAGAGCGACCAATGTAACAGCCATACAGTAAAACAATTTCAACAATACATAAACGCCAAATAACAACAACATTTCATTAGTCCTCTCAACAAAAACAATCACATGCTTCCAATACTCTTTCTAATGCCTTTAAATTCACAAAAGACAGAATTTTATTTAGTTTTAAGTATTTTTGCAAATTATTCCATGCCCAAGGTTCACAATAAGAAAATTTAGTTTTACCAAGATCGAGGGTATTTTAAAATGCAAACACATGGAAGAGCATAGCTGATAATTCCCAGAGCTAAGACAAAGAAGAGTTCAAAGATAAGCTGGAAGTTTACCAAAAGTAAACAGTGTTGTTTTCTACGTATAGCTAGTGATGTACAGCCAACCATCTTATATGTATATAATCTTATATGTCTTATATCTTATATATATTGTAGCATCACAGCCTTGTTTTCAAATTGACTAACCTCTATTGACCTCATTCTTTACATATGAGCGGGAACAGCCATTGGCAGCTTTTTGGCTCGAGACTTCCGGTCTCATTCACTTCCATTGATTATTATACATTAAAATGGCTTGTTGTGCTGCTTGATGTTGCAAACTGATATTTAGAGGGAAGTTGGGGCAAAAATCTGCAGGACACAAGCCCTCCAGGAGCGAGTTCGAGAACCCCTGCTCTATAGCAACATTGGATTTTACAGTGAAACTCAAAAGTTATTGTCTCACACTGTCAGCATTTTTGTCAGAATACCAGTGTTTAAAAGTACATTCTGAGTGCAGAGCATTCAACGTGTACTTATGATGTCTGAAACTGCTGTCTAGATAGGCAGTCATTTGGTTTTAGAGAACACAAATTTAAGGTCAGACAACTATGATTTTCACAGTCATGCTGGAAAATATTGTTAGGTGTCAAGTTGTACTTTTTTTTGTTCTTGTTGTCCAACTCTAAATGGTCAATATGTTGCTTTTGCACCACAGAACAGAGCTCGGACCACCCACAAACACACATCTTCCCTGAGAGCATGTAGGTGTGTTTGTGTGCGCTTTAAAGATGCCAGAATGCGGTTATAGGTAATAGAGCAAATGCCAGGAGCACATCAGCTGTGCAGCCATGGAGGTGGAATTTGCTATCTGCGTACACACACACACACACACACACACACACACACACACACACACACACACACAAATGCTTCTTTAACTGCATACTCTACACATTTCTAAACTCTCAGTGAAGTGGTCGCTATGGCAACTTGCTCTTATGATGGCCTGCAAACCTACTGCATGAGTCATGGGAAAGAGTAAAGCTTGTGTGTGTGTGCGTGAAAGAGAGAGTGTGTGAAGGATAGAGAATAAGAACTGAAGGGGAAACTTGTACTTTGTGATTTGTCTTCCTCATTCTCTCCTGACACTGACTTATCATACCCTCCCAGTGCACGATGCAACAAATTTCAAGAAAAAGTCATTTCTTTGTTCTGACTAAAAGCAGAACAATGCCGCAGACAAAGGTTATTATGGTTAACAAAAACAAACGAAAACTAAAAATTTAAATAATTTTCGCTAACTGAAATAACAATAAAACAAGAGTTTTTAAAAAACTAGAACTAACTGAAAATGTAGTGTACATACAAAACTAACTGAAACTAACTAAAATTATAGCTTACTTACAAGTAATTACAAGCTTACTGTGTGTCTTTTTTGCATAAAAAAAGTGTCTGACCCTCGACACCTTAGAGTCTGTAAACCTGATGCCATTGGTAAGATCAAGCCGATTCTCCTCCAATCAGGCCTCACTGTTGCTCCCGCGACAAAAACAATGAGTGGAACTGACAGCAGCACGGTGACAGCATTAAATATGATTCGAGCAGAGACTTAAAAGTACTAGTTTAACAAATCTGTGGGCAATAATAGGCTTTATTTCCATATTAGTGATCCCGATCGTAAACAAATTGCTTTTTTTACCCGCATATTCTGGGTGAACCGGTTGAATCATTTGGAATGATTTGCATCTCCAGTAAACACTTACCCACAAACTACTTACTTTTAAACATGCCTGATACTTCAAAAAACTAACTGAAACTAACTGAATTTGAAAACAAAAAGTCAAAATGAAATAAAGATAATGAAAAATCTAAAACCTTGCCGCAGACCAACCATACCCCTTAAAAACAGAACTAAAGTAATTAAAGTAATAAACTCGGATAAACATATATTATATGTGATTTATCATGTGGTAACTTACATTGTTACTCCATGTGAGGGAATGTACATACCTGTAGCTGCAGATGAAGACGCAGCCATATTAATGACTTGTCCTGGTTTGTCCACTATTATATATGGGTTATTTATGACCGACGGGCTGGACTTCATGTGCACCGGTGTGGATGATGATGTCCTGGGAAGAGGAGAGTGACTGGGAGTGGAGATTGGGGAGCCTGGAACACAAAAATTGCATTTCTGGGATTAAATCTGCAGTGTGACCCTCAGATATCTTTGTCTGTGTTTCAGAGACACGCAGACTATAAATCCATAATGCAGCATGGAGCGGTCTTTCATGTTTACAATTGTCTGCTTCTTGCCTCACCTGTATATGGCAAGTCAACCATCTATGTGTTGTTATTGCGAATGTGATTTCTGTACCTATTTGTTTGGGATCACATTTTAGCAAGTGTGAACAGCAAAAAAAAAAAGTAAGAAATTGAGATCTTTACATATCTATTTCAAGCTACATTAATATGTGGTTTGGTTTGGCATCCTATTCTAATCATCTTTCTGAAAATCTGTTGCAGTGTGATAGATTTTGCATAACTCCTTTGCCTATGGCTTTCTCACTGCATTTAAAATGAAAACACCTCAGGCACTGTATATAGGAAACATGCTGAAGGTCTATTGCAAGTTGTGTGTTAATATTAGGCACGGGACGATAACCGTTTTCAATGTATTCCGTGGTTTGGAAAAGTCAAGGATTTAAAACCGACAAAATTTTCTGTAAAATCGTTCCTAAGGTGTGTAATGATCTTTTATTTACATTTTTTTTTTTTTTTAGGAAAATAGTATCTCCTGCAGAAAAAAATATCCAAAGATGCCGTTTTAAATTGTAAAGAAATCTGTGTTTTTGAAACTAATTAAGACAGCAGAAGTCAATGTTTCATTTGAATTATATAGCCTGATGTGTTAACTGCTCCAAAATATCATAAATCTTTCAAAAAATAGAATATATTGTTTTCAAAGGGGAATTTTTTTGTTGTTTTTTTACCTAGACATTTAAAAAGAATATATTTTAGAGCAGTGAGCACAATTTTGTGATATTTTTATCCAAGTTTATCATACAGTCAGAATCTTAAACCAGCCCATGCCTAGTTATTATGGAGGGCAAACCGCCCTAAAATTTGAATATGTTACCAATATTTACCTTCTATTTTATTTTTAACATTTATTAAACACTATATTTGTATTTTTAATTTGTATAGACAACTTACATTACTCTTGTGCACTGTTCAAATGTTCTACCCTTTTATTATGTTCGGGATGAAAACATCCACTGTATTAAACTGCTGTAAAAATGCATCAGATAAATATTTTTTTCAAATTTGTTTTGCATAAATCTGTGAATCAACCTCAGTCCTGATCAAAACTACTAAATGTTTTTTTTTTTAAATTACACAATTTTATTTCTTTAATTGCCAAGTTCACAAATGATGTCTCTGATTGGGTGAAAAAAACACGCACAAAATGACATATTTTCAATATAACAAGTCATTTGGACTGGATTTTTTTCCCTTGGACAGTCTGTGAATGACAACAACATTGGTTTTGATGCATTGTTAGATTTAAATTTTTTCTCCCTAATTTACTGTTGGTGGCTGTTTTGCCTCATTGACTTACATTTTAACCACATTTGATGGTGCATAAATTTTTTTTCGTTTACTCCATGTAGTTCTGGGAGCTGAGATGCATATTTTGATTTTCTCAAACAGAAGTGCACAAAGGTCACTAACACACTCACAGACACACTTTAATTTGCTGTTATACTTCATATAAAATTCAGAAACTAAGCTTTTTTTGCATAGGCCTATGAAAAGGGTTAATGCTGCCAACTGATGATCAACAGTAAAAATTACAAATTTTATCTCTTGCCAACAGGGAAAACCCCCAACAATCAAAAATGCATGATCATATGAGCTGCGTGCCAAATCATGGCACCCTGTACACTTATGCATTATGTACTTATGCACTTACGCACTCAACAGCATAGTATATGTATATAGTGTCATCACAAATAAAACAATAATGTTTTTTTACTAAGTGGAAATTCAAATCGCTTCCCTGATGACGTTTGACGGTTGTCAAATTAATGAAATAAATGAGTATAACCGCACTTACCATCGGGAGGCGCTATAATCACTCTGCTAGTAGAATTTTGCTTTCACTATCCAAAATAAATAAAGTTATTTAACATGAGTGCCCTATAGTTCTGCCCCTTCCGCTACGTGATTAAAGCTGTGTTCATTGAGTGCATAAAGTGTCCAACATTCCACATTTCATTTTACTGGTTAAACGAGTGTCAACCGGGTAATTAAAGTGAACATTATTTTCAGTTTTAAGTATGAATACACTACTAGCACTATTCTATGTGATTTTGTGGTATAAATAGTGTAAGTATGCGATTTGAGAAGCACATATGGTGTCATGGTTTTGCAATCAAAAAAATGTGGTTATAATGAAAGTCAATGGAGAAAAATCAGCCACCAACTGTAAATTAGGGAGAAAATTTTCATTTAATCAAAAACAATGCATCAAAGCCAATGTTGTTACTAATCGTTCACATATCCAATACTTTGATAAAAGGTTAAAAAAAATTCAATCTACAATTACTTTTTATAATAAAAATACATAATTTTGTGCTTTTTTTTTTTTTTTTTACCAAATCAGTGACATCATTTATTAATTTGGCAATTAAAGAGTTAAATCATGCAATTTTCTAAGCAATTTAGTAGTTTTGATCAGGACTGAGGTTGATTAACAGATTTACGCAAAAAATAAAATAAAATTATCTATATATATATATATATATATATATATATATATATATATATATATATATATATATATATATATATATATATATATATATATTTTTTTTTTTTTTTTTTTTTTAATCTGATGAATTTTTATAGCAGTTCTCACCCAAATCACCCCAGAGTGGATGGAAACATCTTAGTACTTAAGGGCTAACCTTTCTGACACACAGTTTGTGTTTTGAGCAGACATATTAAAACATCCATTATTCATTCACTTTACCATGGTGAATTAGGAAGAACAGCTGCTTCAAGACCAATCAGAAAATGTCATTTGATTTCCATTGGAGAACAAAACCCAACAAACATATGTGAGTGTTAAGAATTGTGGCAAACTGCTGTTTCCTGGTTTAAAATACCATAAGATGAGGACCACACTTCATAAAATGTAGGTCTGGCAAGGCAAGGCAAGACTAGGACACATCAGGCTGAGCTCCTCTTGGATCTGCTGTCACACATTGACAGCAAATCTATAATGCATTACAGAGGAGTTTCTCAACTTTCAGATGGTCTCCTTTTCTCTAGAAAAATCGAAATCACCAGCAGAAAAAAAGTGGAGCAACATGAAAGAGAATGTATACAGTGGATTTTACTGCTTGCATTTCAACTCTGCTCTTCTCCTCCCTATGAGACTCACCAGACACGATCTTGCAGCTCATCGTGATCGGCTGGAATGATGATTTCCCTGGTGACTCGGCAGCGCTGGGCACTTGCCCCTGTGGAATGATCTTACAGCTGGATGTGATTGGTTGAAATGCAGAGTTTCCGTGGGAACCAAGTGTAATTTTCTCAGACCTGTTTGACTGTGAAGTTTGTTCCAAACATGAAGGACGCACTGACTCACTTTTGACAGTGACACCTGGGGAAGAAATAAATGAATGAGAAAAAAACGATTCTTTAAGAAGTATAATTTGGAGACAGTTTAAGTTGTCACAAGCACAAAAAGCATTGGCACATAATTTATTTGTGCAGGCAAAGAATAATAAACAGTCGTTTAAATCACAGCTTCCACTTCTCATGCAATAAAGTGCAAATATCCTACTAATCCTCTCTTTATAAAAAGGATAGAATTTTAAAGCAGTGGGTAAATATATAAAAGCTGTGGCCACATTAATTTGAGCAAGTAGTACACGACAGTCATTCACCATGTTTATGTGCATAATAGAATATGTCTGTTCGAATTTATTATCTTATACAGGATGTTTTTAAATCGAGAGATAAAAAGGAGAGGGATAAAACAAGATGATGCAGCACTGATAAAAACAGTGACTGCTCCATCATATTTCACATTTCTGTACAGAGAGGTCAAGTTTTGATCTTCTATTGGTCTCACGCAATGACAAAATGCAAACTTGGGAGGTCAGAGTTCACCAAGCTTGAACTTTGGACATGCAAAACTTGTCACACGAGCTTGCGTTTCTGATCTAGAACATTCGCATACATATAAATGGACATCTAAGAGGTAAAATTCTTTTGTGTAGACACTGTAAAATGGACAACCACGAGTCTGTCTACCTCTTTCTGAGCTGTGTTGATCATCATGAGCAGGACGAGAGGGAGAGGAGTTTCTCCTAGAGCCATGGATAGTTGAGGAGGAGGAGCCAGATCCGCCTACGAATGCTGGATAAGAAGATGATGATGAGGATGATGAAGGGGCAGAGGGGATGAAGTCATCACCCAGTGAGTTCCTGTAGAGCTGAACATCCACCACCTTCAGAGGAAAAAGACAAAGCAATTGAAAAATGGCATTTAAAAAAAATTACAAATCTGAAAAATAAAACACCAATGTCAAAAAAAGGAGTTTAGAACTATAAAACCTCTGCACTTTTACTGAAGAAACCTTCTTCACAAATATTTGAGCATACAGTATATTCTGAAAAGTTGGTTGAATTACAATGTAATATCAAGGTCAGAACCTAGAAACTAGGATTTATTCCATTTCTTATTTTCTTAAAAGTGAACAAGATCAATAAATCTTCAGCTGACACATTCACTCATACTTTTCATTTACCTCACTGACACTTGCACTAACCAAAACTGCAGATTTGTGCTCGCCATCATTTTGAAGACTGACATTTTCATTACTATATTGACAGTCGAGACCTTGGCTTCTATTTTTAACAGAAGCTCATTTACACATGCTTATTGCACAAGTTAAACATTTCCTGTGTTAACCCAGAATTTAACCTAGAATTAAAAATGTACCATGAAATATCATTTTTATACTACACAAGAAAAAATAATAAATGAAGTTACAGAAAATATCCAGTTATTAAAACATTAATATAGTGTTATTAATATTGTGTGTTGCCTACTTGAGCAGTAACGTCTGTTTGTAGCTTTTTGTGACAGTTGTGTTTCTTCAGGGTAGTACAGAATATAGGGGAAAAAAAAGCTTCCTTTAGCTTAGTCCCTTTATTTATTAGGGATCGCCACAGCGGAATGAATCGCCAACTTATTCAGCATATGTATTACACAGCGGATGCCCTGCCAGCTGCAACCCAGAACTGGAAAACAGCCATACTCCCATTCACACACATACACTATGGCCAATTTAGTTTATTCAATTCACCTATACTGCATGTCTTGGGACTGTGGGGCAACAGTAAACTGACAACCAGGACTCAAACCAGCAACTTTCTTGCTGCGAGGCGACAGTGCTAACCACTGAGCCATTGCGTCACCTCATAATTTTTCAACATATCTTGAATTTAAAAATAAAAAAACGTTCTATATAAACAAATTAGAATGGTCATATAAACTTATGAGTACAGCTTGTGTTTATCTTACCGTTTCAGCTCCCAAAGTCTGCAAACCTGTGTATGTTCGGTCAAGCTGATGGAGAAGAAATAAAAGAAGATTAACACTGACATCAAAAAACATTCAACAGTATTTGCAGTGGATGGCAGATGAAGTACTTCAACCCACAAACGTTTCTTTTTTCACACTTTATGCCCCTCTATTTAATCTTTTTATTTTCTACCAAGAACAAAAGAGATTGCTGTGACAAGAGATAAAAGAAGAAAGGAAATCTAAACAGACAGACTGCTTTAAAAAAATCCACCTTTTTTACCTTTAGATTAGAAACACCATGTATAAAATAATGGATTCGTACAGACATATTCTATTCTGCACAATTCGCACAAACAAAACATCCTCTCAGTGAATAATATCAAAGACATGGAGGTGGATGCAAGTCATCTACTGCTTGAATTCCTCACAGATGAAAGTACAAAGCAAAAGAAAGAGGGGGAAAAGGAAAGACGAAAAGGGCAACAAAAGGGGTTCAAAGACAGCGTGCGTGCAAGCGGTCAGCAAGTGTCTGACCTTTAAGTGGTGGATGATGTCGATACGTTTGTTCCGTTGGTCTTTAAAGTGGATCTGCACACGGACAGGAAACTCTCCCCACCCTCGACGGGTCAGGTGAAACGGTGGCTCACTAAACACACAGATTTGACAAATGCACCACAGTTAGAGATACAATCACCTCCTCTAGAGGGCATTGCCTGTTCTGTATTGATTAAAACTTAAAAATAGAATATTGCACCTTTGCTAAAACTGGAGTCATTTTTTGAAATGAAATACTTTAGTTGAATACTTTAGCAAAGCAAGAATTATTAAGACTCAAAGGTGACAATAAAAGCATTTTATTCCTGTTACAACATAAATACAGTTGTTGTAAATATTCTATTAACAATTTGTTGTAGTTTCTTCAATAAAATTAAGCTGCAAACGTTTTAAACATTTTTAATGATAAGAAACGTTTCTTGTTTCAATATATTAAACATATTACAAAAGAATTTAAAAAATCCTACCAACTACAAACATGAGTGTACAATAAGACTCTTGAGCCTTGTTTATATCTGTTATCAAAAGGTTAGTTTACACCAAAAAATTAAATGTCTGTTACACATTACTAAACCTCATGTCATTCCAACCCCCCCAAGACCTTTGTTCATCTTCGGAATACAATTGAAAATATTTTGGATGAGATCTAAGAGCTCCATCATCCTCCATAGACAGTAATAGACTCAATTTGTTAAGAAAGTCTCCAATAACATCCTTAAAAATGTCCATGTGCCTGCAGTGGAATAAAGGATTAAGTCAAAAAGAAAATGAATGAAGTTATTATGAGGATAGAAGGTCTTGTGCTTTTGAAACAACATAAGAGTGAGTAATTAATAACATAACTTTCATTAAACTAACCCTTTAAGATGCATTTTTGTCAATCAGATCATCAGTGCACAACGCTAAACATGGGTGTAAACAGGGTTTTTATTTTTGAACAATGACAGCCTTCCTATACTGTTTACCATGATACTCTGAATATTCGCTATGAAATAGCATGCAAGTGTGGCTAAGTAATAAATGTAATTCCTGCACGGCGCTGGCTAAACACTAACTAACTGGCGAATGACATGAACTAGTGTGTTGTCTGTCTGCTGTTGTGACGCGGTGGGCACGCTCGCGATTTCAGGGGGTGTGGCTTTGAATCACAGTCCCTCCCTGCCATCGAAAGAAAATATGCTAAGCGGTTAGCATTTTGGCAAATCACCTACTGCACCTTTAAACAGATCCTGAAGCAGCACTTGATAATTACAGACGGGTGTGTTTGGTCAGGGTTGCAACTGCAATTTGTAGGAAAGTATTGCCCTTTCTCAATATGCATTCTTCAGCGATCTTGCGCCCTCGTGTTCTCGTGTAACAGCATCATCAACAGCCAAAGTTCAGTTCCAAAACTCAAGACTGCAAGAGCAGAGGACATGTGAAAGTTCCTGGATGTGTTCTTGATAGAGGACACCTCGATGCAGACTTGAGCACAAAACTCGCTTGAGAAGTCCCAGAAGGCATTTCGACTGAATAAAGAAGGTGGGGAGTGCAGCATCTGATATAGATTTAATATTAAAGTTCGGAGATGTGACTAATTTATCTCAGGAGTTACCCTAAATGAGACGGTGAAAGTAAACATTTCCATGAAAATTTTTATAAAGGCATGAACAGATTAAGGGTGTTTATTTGCTGAAATTCATATTAAAATTTGTTTTATTTGTATTGTGCAACATATATTTATAATGTCTTTATGCATAGTACATATAGTGAAAGAAGGAAAAACAATAAAGCGTTGTATGAATGCTGTGATTTTTAAATAATGTTCTATTAAAAACGCGTGAAGGTCATGTGACCATCAGTAAGAAAGCAGCATCTCATTTCTCACAGGACGCATTCTCTGTTCTCTAAGTTCATTTTTACGAGGTAACTCCACAAGAACTCCACAAGAACGCTAGTACGTTATCTCTGCGTTCTTGGAATTGAGAAACAGCCTAGCTCTCCAGGACCAGTGTTGGTAGGCCGTGGTCTAGAAAGGTTGTTGAAATTCCAGAGGTAGTAAAACATTTGATCGAGTTACTTTCATCATAAAAATGCTCATGTGGTTAAAAAAAATTCAATGATTCAGTGATGTATTTTAGCTGACCCCATAATATGTTAATATCACATATAAAAAAAAGCTTCAGTGTTGTTAGGTGCAATTTGAATTAATGAAGAAACTGGTTCAAACTATTACTACAATTTATCCAAAGATGGTCATGTTGAAAAAAGCCTGAACAGTGAGATGAAATCAAAGCAGATGGATGAATCGGGTGGAATGTAAACACACACCTGACTTCCACGAGATCATTGGGCTTATAGCTGGGGTGCAGGAAAAACCAGACCTTCTTCACAAAGTGATCAATACTGGGCTCCTTACGAGAACCTCGAACGTACACCATCCACTTATGAGTGGACTGATCATTCTCCTCACGTTTATCAGGGGCAATATACCTGGAACAGAGAAAAAAAAAAAAAAAGTCTCAAAAACGGGTCTCTTGCTGCGTCCTAATTCGCATACTTATACTACACCCGAAAGTATGTACTTTTTTTGAGAGGGAAAAATATATACTTTTGAGTGTGTGACAGAAGTGTGTGCTTTGGGACATACTACTTTTTCGTTAACAGATCGTTATGTTGCTTAATTATGAGCCCTGTCAAACGTCCATGTCATCCTATCTCTTACTGGAGAAGCAGCGGCAGGTTAGGTCTTTCATGCAGAGAAATCTCCTCCGGTCTTTGGATAATTATGCATTCAGATGGTAATCTCCGAACATATCTTTACATAAGCGCAGTATTGTTGTTCCAGATGAAAAATAACACAGAAAACACCATTTAAATATTTTCCAGAGGGCTAGATATTAATTAACAGTCATTCAAACAACTTTAACAAAGCTTTTTACTTGACGGTTGGTCTCGCAAGTCCACCATGTTTGTAGTTTATTTACACTTTTCATCCATGTTAGTAGTTCTCATCGAAATCACGTCCAATGCACCAATACTGTGGACAATATCAGCAATTAGATTATGGACGGTTCTGCACTTAAAATATTTTACCGGAAATAGTAAACCATCCGGGAACCTTTGGCATACCCTTTTCAACATACTACGATTTGGGACATACTAATTCTATTTTCAAATACTATTTAGGAAGGATAGTATGCGAATTGGGACGCAGCATCTGTTTTTTAGAGACAGAAAGAAAACAAATTGCATGAACTACCCATTAACTGTCATAAAAGCCAACTCTTCAGTAACATATTTAAATACTGAAACTGCAAAATTCAAAAGGCAACTGCATGGTTGCATTTTTGCCTTCAGCACAGATAAAAGTTAAGCTTATTTGCACATTTCTTTTCAACTCAGTGCGTGTCGTATATTTTCAGCTACCTGCCACAGTAATGTGATTTGTGCTCTTCATTTTAGGTTTCTAGGGAAAGGAAATCATCTGCTTCACACATAATGGTACAATGTAGAATTGTTTAGAGACGCTTTATTCAGACAAACAGCTTGAGTTCATGTTTTTTTTCAGCACAATGGCCCAGGAGTAAACAGTGTCATAAAGATCTTTAGTAGCTATGCATGGAAAAAAGTCAGCTTATAGCATTGCTCATACAAAGACACACACACACACACTTGTGTCTCACTCACATGGCTTGAGTGAATTTTATGAGGTAAAGTAGACGTGGACTGTGTGATAATGCAGAATAAATGAGGTTAGATTGCTGCCTAGGGGAAACTAAAGCTTTGCTTTTCACCATGTGAAGGTTTATTGGGTTTCAGAGAAATAATAATGAGACTTTCCAGAGAAAGTGATACATTTAAAAATGAATACAAGCTCGGAGAAATAAATATTTCTCCTCATAAAAGCCTGTGGAAATAACAAATGGTTGGAAATATAATGGTTTAAAAGATTAATTCAAAAATGAATATTCTGTTATTATTTACTAACCAATAAGTCACCTTAACACTTCTTTCTTAATGTTCTCAATCACACTTTTCCACTTCAGGTGTGCTAGGCCCAAAGTAAGATATTCTTATTGAATTTAAGTCGTCTAATGCCATACATTTTTATAGACTACAATTAAAGAGCATGGCATATGTGATCAAGTCAATCCAGACCTCTCTTTTTCATATTCCAAAGTCATAGTGTCTAGGGTACCATGAAAATATCTTAATGATCTAATGTTCATTTTTGGCTAAACCATCCCTTTAAGGATTGCAGAACCAAGTATAAAGCTTCCTCAAGTAAAGCTTTACTCAAGGCCACACCAGTATTATTCAGAAAGGAAGACCAAAAACATTAAAAACCTTCTAACTGCAACTCTTTTCCACCACAAACAATTGATGAAATTGTTGTCAGTTTTATAGTAATAGTAAAAATAGAATTAGCAATAAAATACTCTATACTATATAATAGGTAAAGATCTCATACTTGGATACGTTTCCGACAACAATGGTTTTCTTCATGTACAGTCGAGAAGCATCATCTCCTGTAGTGTGGTAAGTCACATGCTGCTCTATAGATGATGGCACACCAAATGTGTCCTATAAATGAGAAAATAATAATAAATGTCACTATCAAATCAAGTATGCATTGAACAATTCAGCTGTAAAATCTGTATATGTGAACATAGGATAAAATCAGCTTATTCCAATTATATGACATAAATATAGAGGAATTTTAGGAATGTCTACTGGGATTTTAGAAAGCTATTTTAATATCCAAGGAAAAAATATAAAAAATATTTACAAATTTTACACAAAATTCAAATAAGAATCAATATAATTATTTTAAAAATGCATATAAACTTGCTTCAAAGTGGAAAATGTATTTAAGATTGTGTGTTTTTATAAAAAAAAACACACAATCTTAAAGACAAAAATTCAGTAAAACTTTTACTTCATTTTACATATTTTGTTTATATATTACATATGGAAAGAAACAAATAAATCAAATGAAATAAATAACAAATAAACCCACCCACATCACAAGCCATTAGGGATGTAACGGTATCAGAATTTCACGGTACGGTAATACCTCGGTATGAATGTCACGGTACGGTATTTATTGAATAATTTACAGGGAAAAAAAAACTTTTGAAAATACTCCCAAAAAAGTGCCAAAAGTGTCAATGACATACAAATTAGCCATCTATCTGTTAGCTTTGAAACAGGAACTTCAATTTTAATAACAAAAAATTATTAAACCATGTAAAAAAATAAAGTTTCAATTTAGTATTGTTAAAAACTCATCACATTTAACATTTAATCACTCACTTAGATAGAGATGGGTTTAAAGGAAAATTATCATATAACTATAATCTGGTAAAAGCTGGTATCTCTGAGTATTTACAATGTCCCCTGCAACAGAAAAAACCCCTCTCATTTGGGACTGAGGATTCTGGGACAAGAGAGATATGACTTGGCCCATGTTAACAGCAGTGGGTAACGTTGTGCATTGTCTTTCCCCCACTTGAGAGGACAAACCATGAGTGAGATAGAGATCTCTTTGCGGTACAAGTCAATGTCTGCATCAATCTGAACAGTGTGCTGTGTTTCTGCAGTCCCCATGACTGTTATTAGTCGTATTCCCCAACTTGCAGGCACGTGCACAAATAGGGCTCAACCTGTGCAGTGCACATGCCCTTTTTAGTCTTGGATAGAAAATGCCCTTCCAAAACGATCAAAAGTGCCCCCGCGACGCGACACAACCTCCGTCCAGTCCAGCCCTTCAGTAGGCGCGCGATAACACCTCTCTTGAGTATGCGCGCTCAACCCCCCCTCGGCGCTTTACAATACGCGCGCCACAACACAGCTGATCAGAACGCGCGCGACAGCACCGCTATTCAGCACGCGCGCGGCGACAACACCCGCTTTAGGTTCGATCATTTCCATCTTTTTTTCATCTCCGCTACTAGCAGCACACTCCATTTCCGCATTACTGGATCTGTAGCGACAACAGACCGCAAAGGATTATGGCCACGCCGGGGCTGATGGGAAATGAAGTTCCAGCTACCTCCCGTTCGCTTCATTCGCCTGAGCAAATTTTCTCAGAAGACCTATAGTTTTACCGAGTCATGCGACTTCGGTAATATCGAAAAAATTTAATATTGCGGTATGACGGTATTTACAATACCGTTACATCCCTACAAGCCATCGCTCAAAAGGCTTGTTTACAAATACCTGTTTAAAGGTCTTGTGTTTTAATGGTGAGTGTGGTCCACTTACTTTTCCTGTGTTCCTGCCCGGGCGTCGTTCGCGTGGAGTGCCGTCCTCTCTCCCGCTGTCTGTCTCCCTCTCGCCGGCCTCACCTTGCTGGCTGAGGGACTCTGTCTCAGACTGGACCTGTGACGGCGTGTCTGAGTTCTGGTTTAGTGGAGATGAGGAGCGGGAGGGGGAATCCAAGAAGCGCTTTATTGCAGGGTGGTTCAACACAGATGGGTCACTCTTAGAAGCCTGGAAGAAAATTATATCATTGTATCATAAATGAAATTAGAAAAATAGTGTGACGATATAACTAAAGTAGAAGAGTTTATCTAAACCACTGGTGTCAAAGCCCGTTCCTAGAAAGTGGCAGATTTGCAGTTTCGGTGTAACCCTGCTTCAACATACTTACCTGTAGGTTTTAAACAAGCCTGAAGGACTCAATTAGTTTGATCAGGTTTGTTTAATTAGGGTTGAAACTAAGGCCCCGTTTACACTAGTGCGTTTTAGTTTTTAAAACAGCGTTTTAGAATGAAAACGATCCATGTCCACACTATGTTTCACCCAGCGTATCTGAACAGCTGTCTGTACACACCAAAATGCTGAAAGCACATCTCGTGACCACACACACACTCTCTGGCATGCGCTGCAGCCTATCTACCCAGATGAGAGATGTGCTCGTCGGACTCACTATGTTTGTTAAATGTGATATTTCATTCATCTTGTTGTCTATTCCCTGACTTTGGTCTTTTGAATCTATTACTTGTTCTCAGATAACGTGTTTTGGCTAAGCGCAAAGATAAAGTTAATAATTAATGTAATCTCGTATATTCTGTATATTGACTGATGGCTTGCCTTTATTTCCTATAATGTATAAACGTATTGTACGTTATAGTGTTATAATGGCCATTATCGATTATTAAAACTGATATTCAGCAAAAGAGAGGGTATGTTTCATATTTTTAGGCAGTTGTTATAGGCTCCGTTTTGTTATGAATACGCATGCAGTGAAGATGACGCTCATATATGCAGCACAATGCCTCAACATTTCTGCTGTCTGTTAAGTTGCTCATATCAATATGAAAATAGGCGGTCCCTAAATCATGTTTTCATTTTATTGTTGAGAAATTAAAACAACGTAGCCAGGGTGATGTGAATGAAGTTATAAAGTACATTGTTCCCTTTGAAGATTTACCGGTGTCCTTGGAAGTCTGTTTTCCATATCAAACTTGCGAAGTCTGAACTTACAAGGAGAGGATGCAGGACTGAACTATGTGTAATGTTAGGCTACTTAATACTAAGGAAAAGCCCCAATCAGATAGGCGAATGTCGGCAGCCCCGCCTCCATTTTCAGATGTCTCTGTTTTCCATCATCCACACTGAGACAGAGCAGCAGCGTTTTAGAATAAAAACGGCCTCTTCAGCGTTTCCAAAACATTCCGTTTTCGGTGCTCGAACACTCCGGCGTAGTGTGGACGGATGGCATAACCATAGCAAAATTTTGTTTTAAAACGAAAACGCATTAGTGTAAACGGGGCCTAAGCTGTGCAGTGCTGCAGCCCTCCAGGGACTGGCTTTGACACCTGTGATCTAAACCAATCAATTTCTGAAGGGCCGCAACTCTGCAGTTTAGCTTCAATCACCTCCAGCTCACACCAGCTTAATAGTCTCTAGTAGTCTTGAGCACCTTGATTAGTGGGATCAGCTGTGTTTGATTAGGGTTGGAGCAAAACTGTGCAGAGCTGCTGCCGAGTTTGAGATTTAAACCAGTGTTTCTCAACCACGTTCCTGGAGGACCACCAGCACTGCGTGTTTTGGATGTCTCCTTTGTCTGTCACACCCATTACTGGTCTTTCAGTCTCTGATCAAATCATGTGTGTTTGGTTAAAGAGACTTGGAAATGTGCAGAGCTGGTGGTCCTCCAAGAACATGGTTGTGAAACACTGATCTGAACTAATATATGGGGTAAAGATAAAGGTGAATTTTGCATGTCAAAACAATAAATAATATATGCTATACTACATTTTTCTATCTAATTAAAGCTAATATCTATTTTTTATTTTCTCTGCGCAAAAAAAATGACAAATACTATGCGTTTTATTTGTTGTGATATACTAAAGAGACAAAAATACCTTTTCAGTCTGCCAAATATCTTGTAAGGCATATTTAAGGCATTTATATACAGCTAGTCTCTGATAATTTTAAGTGCTTCTTTTGTCCTCACGTGTAAGTCACTTTGAATAAAAGCATCTGCTAAATGAGTCATTGTAAATATTTAGAATACAGAATATATTATAATGTATTTAAAGCAACAAAATATTAACTTTTTTTGTTATATTTGTTTTACTTTGCAACAATCCTTTAAATACTAGGTTTTAATCTTTTACCAGCAAAGAGTTTGAAAATCACATTTACTTTGTCCAAAGTAAGAATGTTTATTCTTACATTAATGCATCCATCAGACTGATTGATGGCGGGACATCAAAACTAGACATTTTATATACAAGACAGAATGTATCAGTGCACCTTATCTATATGTTACCTCGGGGAGGACTTTAGGCTGTCCAGCACTGGCATAGTAGTTTGCAACAATGCAGGCTCTGAGCTTGTCCATCATTCTTCTAGCTTCATTCAGCCTCTATAAAAAAAGCAACAGATAATAAGAACAAGATTATAAGTGATAGCAGAATTCTGCTTGAAATTAAATACAAACATCGCATTAAACCTTTTCGCTCAACAGATGCAGCCATTATGAATATAGGACATTTAATAAAACAACACAATACACACCTAAAATATCTATGCTTCAAACACCTTCAAACACAATACTACACACCTATTTGCAATAAAAATCGACAAACAAAAATTCCTAATATTCCATGACTAGGACAATATTTAAACATATTCAAAAATATTCCCTAACTTTGAATGTCTGGAATAGATTTTTTAAAATTCCATAATAATCCTAAAATCCTATGACCTGTGGAAAGCGTGCATTAATTCAAATTTTATTTGTCACATACAGAGTCATACACAGTATGACACGCAGTGAAATGCTTACACAACCACTCGTGACCTTGAAACAGCAACAACAATGTAACAACATAATACAATAATAATAACAATAGAGTCTAAATTATGGAGAAAAAGAAGTTATGCAATAGAAAATAAAAGCTAATATAAAATATTTAATTACTTTCGATATAAAGTATATGTAGCTATAGGGAAAAATAGTACTATAAAATATAAAGATATATAAAGGAGCTATCTGTACAAAGAGAAACATGGAAGTGTTTCTAACAAAGTGCCTGGTATATAAGAGAGGAAGGATTGTATCCTATAGGTGGCTTGTAAAGCCCATTCACCTGTGGTGTACACTAGAACTACACAACATATGCTTGATAATATATTATTGAACTAAAGTAAAGCTTCTCAGAACTTTTCACACCCCTAAATGTACTTCTGCACTACAAAATGTCAAATATGAAGATAACTTTCATTCATATACTGTAGATTAGAAACAAACTGTACTAATTACGTGAGTGTTGAACCGACTATTACCTGCCCGATGACCTCAATCTCATGCTCTTTACTCTTCATCTCAAGAGAAAACTGATCTTTGATAATGGCGTCAATCTTCTGCACCGCAGCATCACGTGCTGGTAAAAATCAAAAAAGCTGTTAAGTAGAAACACTTACAAGCATAACAAGAAAATCACTGATTAGTGTAAGGAATATGTTTTATGTGAAATCAGAACGTTTAAAACTATTTAGTGGGTAAAAAACAGTGGGATAAAATAATTATGTCTATCAATGTATTGTATATTCCATTCCAAATACACACATAAAGACATTGAGTTAAAGTTGGGTTCATATTCAGACTTTCTTTTAATAATATATATTCTTTTCTTTTATATATTCTTTCTTTTAATAATATATTGTTAACTTTTAATAATATAATTTCAGAAAAGTATTCTTTGCAAATACTAAATTTGAAAATCTTATTAGGAGCCAGTGGCTATCAAAGTACAACAGGATTCATGGACAAATAAATAGTGCTAGTTTTTCATATTAAATGCCATTTCATACCGAATATAATTTTTTAAAGAATTTAAGCAGGGGAAAACACTAAGGATTTTTTGTAACAGCCAGTGGAATACGTTTTACATGCCCCATTAAAATTAAAGTTCTGTTATATCTTAGCCACATATTTTAAATAATTTGTCAAAATACAAACTGATAAATAAATAGAAAACTTTTATTTATGCATAAATAAATAGAGAACTTTTAAACAAATGTTACTGTAAGGATCTAAGGAAGATACTTAAACCATATAGGTAAATAGTGTTAATCAATTATTTTACATTTGTTAAACGTTTTGCTTTAGATGGATTGTTGGTTGTAGCGATTGAATAGCTTTACATGGACAAAGGAAAATAAAGACCAGTTTAAGAGCGACACGGTGGCTCAGTGGGTAGCACTGTCGCCTCACAGCAAGAAGATTGCTGGTTCGAGCCCTGGCTGGTTCAATTGGCATTTCTGTGTGGAGCTTGCATGTTCTCCCCGTGTTGCCATGGGTTTCCTCCAGGTGCTCTGGTTTCCCCTATATGTCCAAAGATATGCTGTATAGGTGATTTGGGTAAGCTAAATTGTCCGTAGTGTATGTGTTTAAATGAGTGTGTATGGGTGTTTCCCAGTACTGGGTTGAAGCTGAAAGGGCATCCGCTGCATAAAACATATGCTGGATAAGTTGCTGGTTCATTACGCTGTGGTGACCCCTTATGAATAACCGTGCATTTACATGGGGCTTTAGCATCAACACTTGACCGAGGGCGTGTCTGAAGTTGGGGCTGACGCAATCATCATAGCAGCATCATCCAATGAAATTAGTCAGCAATCAGCTACTGTCTGAGTAGGTATTTGCATAAAGCGATCTGATTGGCTAACGCTTCTGTTGGAAATTAAAAAGTTGAGAAATCCCCAACTTCTGCAGGGAACAACTGCTAAAGCAGTGCCTACGAACTGACAATTCAGTTCAGCAATGCTTGTTGTCACTCATTCAAAGTGAAAGGGAAGCGTTGACGCTGACTCCCCTGTGTGAATGGGGCGTAAAGGAACTAAGCAGAATGAAAAAAATTAATGAATCAATTATTGAATGAAAGACCTGTTTAAAAGTATTTAAGACATACAACACCATATTTCTGTTGATTTAAGACTTTATAAGGCCTACATTTTCATTTAAAAATTTAAGACATTGACTGTTTTGTCCCTGTAGATACTCTAATATAGGGAGTGTGTCAAAAGTTGTCACGGTTCAAAAATGAATGAGTGTGCAAACATAAAACTAATTTTACCTCAATGATTAAGACTATATAGAATGCTCTTTTGAGTGGTTGCAAAGTAATATTGAACACCTAGTCAAGTGAGTATGTGATTTAACATGCAGCATTAGTCTCACCATTCTGCTCCACCACTCTAACGTTACTCCTCTTGTTCTCCTGCACTTGAGTGATGTCTTCATAGTCTGGATCTTTGTCTTCTATTTTCCTTTTCACCCCAGACATGATCACTCATGGGGTGGACTGCAGATAATATAAACAGCATAAACAACAACAAAACACATTTCCTACATGCACACAGAGGATGTCTCAAACATTAGGTTAGCTCACTAAACGTTACTCGCTTGCTTAAACTGTCTCGAACGCGTAGTATACTTGCTGAAGATATACGTGCACTTGTGTTTCTTGCCCGACTGCAACTAGTTGTTGCAGAAGAAACGTACAAAATGACAAAACACAGAAATAAGCTGCTGCTAATGACAAACACGTTAAGCTAAACAAAACATCAGCTTTGTAAACAGTTATTACATGGCTCTCAGCACTGACGCTTAACCAAACAATGCAAATTGTGACGTAAACACGCACAAATGTGGTCGGTGTTTTTATGTACACGTTAAACCTACGCTGAATTTAATGGTGAGATGTTTAACGGTGAAGTGTTTAGCCGTTAGCTTCGGTTGGTCTCGCGAACATGAAAATCTCGCGCGGACACACGAGCTCGTGCAGGGCGCGTTCCCGTTTAGGAAAGAGCGCAGCGAGCGCGCGGCCTGCATCAGCTGGCACAAGAGGGTTCATACTGGTTGCGGTGGTTTTCCAGTTTTCAGATTTTGTATATCTAGAGGAGCTCTATTAAAATATAAGATTTTTGTTTTACCAATTTCTTATCCACTAAGCAAATTTAGAGTGAACAAAGTGATAACAGTTACGATTTTAATAAGTTTAGTAAGTAATAAAGCAAATTCATGATTTAAATAAAATAAAAAAAACATAATCTAACAGTGCAGCACAATAACTTGTGCGAAACAAATGTAATTAAATACTATAATATAATAGAATATTATCCTTCATTATTTTTTACATAATAAATATACATAATACATGGACGGACTTACCTATAGCAAGGTAAGCAGCCTTAGGGGGCCGTAGAAATAGAAGACCCTGACCAATAACAAGACGCCTATATTAACCATACTATAGCTCTTTTATAACTGTTCTATCATATGTTGTAAAATCTGTCTGTAGTCATTAAGATCTTAACATTATTACTTCTTTTCTAAAGCAGGGGCCCCCATCAATAGTGGAACGTTCCTTCCCTTACTGCACATGCAAATATTAAAATCTATTCACAAATCACAAATATGGCTAATAAACTGTGCATGGTTTGTGAGCTTTTTTTTTATTTGCAAAATTATTGTATTTAATTTTACATTAAGAAGGTTCCACTTAAAATATGCAGTTCATTTACAAAGTAAATCCATATTTCTATAGAGAAAAAAAATATATATATATAAAGAGAGTGTTTTGAGTTTTAATGCTAGGGCCCCTTACATGGAATTGGAATATATATATAATAATGATTTTAATAATAATAATTTTTTATTTATATAGCGCCTTTCTAAAGCTAAATGACACTTTACAAGGAATGCAACAAAAAGATAAACAAACATACATGAAGTCAAATATAACAAACTGGAATTACAATTATTATATATATATATATATATATATATATATATATATATATATATATATATATATATATATATATATATATGTGTGTGTGTGTGTGTGTGTGTATATATATATATATATATATATATATATATATATATATATATATATATATATATATATATATATATATATATATATATATATATTTATTTATGTATATAATATATTATTATTATTATTATTATTATTATTATTATTATTATATATTTGCATTAGTCTTCACTGTATAGAAATTTAGGGGGTCTTTTAAAATCATTTTAAAGCTCTAAACATTAAAAAACAATGAGCTAGTAGTAAAACATTACATTTCTTAATGTTTGTTGATGTGGATCTACTGCAGAGATGCTCAAAGTAGGGCCCACGGGCCAAAGTTGGCCCATTGTAACCTCTGATTTGGCCGACCATCCCAACTGAGAGAATGGTTGGGGCAATTGACTTTAGTACATGGATGGTCTTTTCTAATTTGATGTAACCTTTTTTGTTTGTTTTATTGCTGAGCTACAAAAAGAGCAAACTTAAATGAAATGTTTTAATTAAAAGTTGTAAATTAATCTGATTTAAAAAAATGTAAATGGTCAATCGACAGGTAGAGGACTATGCAGAAGCAAATCAAAGCAAAAACTAGTGTTATTCTATTGTAAATTAGATAGTCGTTTTTAAAAATTATTAAATAAATTAGGAAATTACCCATGGTAAATTACCGCACCTATATTTAACTTCTGCCCACTATAGTCTCAATCAAGTTTGTTTTTTGGCCCTTCATCATAAAAAATGTGGGCACCCCTGATCTACTGTTTGTGGTGGAAAAAAACGAGGGCATCCTATACCAGAGTTTGACCAAAGGGTGGCGCTAAAAACCACATTTACATAAAAATCCCACCAAGTCTATGCTGATCCAGTTTGGCAATTAACTTTAAATGCACCACATTGAATGCAGGTAGATTTATTCATTGCAGTTGTATTTTTTTTAATAAAAAGTATTTTTAGAAAGAGTTCTCAAATCCATTTTTTACTAGTGAGAACAGAACGCTATACCTTTCTTAATAAGGTGACCAGATTTATATAAAGGCATGTAAAATGATGTGAAAATACTATTAAAAAATATTTTCAAGAGATGTATTCAAATACTTCACGGTAAATGTGATATCACTAACAAATACAACAAAAAGTATGTAATAAACATATTTGACAATAATTTTTATTAACAATTGTATTTTTGTTAGTACAATAGGAGCTGAAGAGCTCTATAAATGAATTTGTTATTCTGTTAGGCTATATTAAATCATTAAATGCCAATGCGGCTTGCCACAGATGCATGTTTTAAAAAGTGAAATGCGAACATCTTATAATCTAGAATTAAAGGCTTTAAACTGTTTTATAGGCTACATGTTTATAATAATATATTACCGTGGCAGTAGGCTAATATGACGCCATAGTATTTACATGGCACAAAGGAATATCTGTGCGTCTAAAAAAAATCCCTTATGATATTCCATGTAAAACATGTGACATTTTTGGCATCTAGTCTACTTCCTGTGCAGTTTCCTTGACTCTTAAACAAGAAATCTTTCTTTCCACGCGATTCGTTACACGTCAGCACTTCAGTCTTCATCACCTGAGGGCTTCACTTTTTTGCTTTGCTTTTTGCGGGTCAGGAATGTGCTCTATGTTCAGTTTATGTTGTCTTTCTCCATATTTCCATTCAATCATTCATTTTATTTTCGGCTTAGTCCCTTTATTATTCAGGGGTCGCCACAGTGAAATGAACCGCCAACCCATCCAGCACGTTACACGCAGCGGATGCCCTTCTAGCTACAATCACTGGAAAACACCCATTCACTCCCATTCACACACATACATAACGGACAGTTTAGCTTACCCATTTCACCTATAGCGCATGTCTTTGGACTTGTGGGGGAAACCGGAGCACCCAGAGGAAACCCACGCAAACACGGGGAGAACATGCAAACTCCACATGGAAATGCCAACTGACTCAGCCGAAGCTCGAACCAGCATCCTTCTTGCTGTGAGACGACAGCGCTACCCACTGCACTGCCATATTTCCATTCATACTTGCATTTATTTTTAACAAATAAATTAGATTTAATCACATTTTACAGTATGGCGTTGGTTCGTCTATCAGCGGTTAGTCTCAAGACATAAACCCAGTAAGAAGGACAAAAGTGGCTGGAAAAAAGTAAATAGGAAGCCTTGAGAGGAATCGATGCTCAAGGGAAGGTCATTCGTTTCTGCTTTGTCCTTTTGCTGATGCTTTCAGAATTGCGTCTGCTTTATTAAAGGGTGCTGCCTCAACACTGCAACAGAATACAGATTATTATTTTCAATATATATATATATATATATATATATATATATATATATATATATATATATATATATATATATATATATATATATATATATATATATATATATATATATTTAGAGCGATGGCGAGGTGGTGGAGTGGGTAGCCCTGTCGCCTTACAGCAAGAAGGTCACTGGTTTGAGCCTTGGCTGGGTCAGTTGACATTTCTGTGTGGAGTTTGCATGTTCATCCCATGTTGGTTTCCTCTGGGTGCTCCGGTTTCCCTCACAAATCCAAAGACATGCACTATAGGTGAATTGGGCAGGCTAAATTGTCTATATTGTGTGTGAATGAGAGTGCATGGGTGTTTCCCAGTGTTGGGTTGTAGCTGGAAGGGCATCCGCTGCTAAAAACATATGCTGGACAAGTTAGCGGTTAAATCCTCTGTGGCAAACCCTGATTAATAAAGGAACTAAGCCAAAAAATGAATGAATGAATAATAAAAATGTTCAAGGACTTATAATGGCCATGCGTCATAACAATCTGGTGAAAAGGGTTCAATCCCTTGAAGCAAACTAACAGTAAGGGCGGTGTGGTTAAGTATATTGACATCCACAGGGAAGAACCACCACTCCAAACGCAGAAACAATTGGTCAGACCTTTTACATATTCATACCTTATAATATTTTATTGTGCAAATCTTGATTTCACGTTAATGACAAATTCTATTATTTGAAATATATATATTTTTTATCTCATATACAGTTGAAGACAGAATGATTAGCCTCCGTTTATTTTTTCCTGTTTTCTGTTTAATGGAGAGCAGAATTCAACACATTTCAATACATAATAGTTTTAATAACTCATTTCTAATAACTGATTTATTTTTATCTTTGTCATGATGACAGTAAATAATATTTGACTAGATATTTTTCAAGACATGTCTATACAGCTTAATTTGACATTTAAAGGCTTTACTAGGTTAATTAGGTTAACTAGGCAGGTTACGGTAATTAGGCAAGTTATTGTATAACGATGGTTTAACGATGGTATGATGTCTGTATCTATCAAACAAAAACAAAGAAATCCTAAAAGGGCTAAAATGTTGTCCTTAAAATTAAAAACTGTTTTTATTCTAACCGGAATAAAACAAATAAGACTTTCTCCTGAAGAAAAAATATTATCAGACATTCTGTGAAAATTTCCTTGCTTATTACACATTATTTGGGAAATATAAAAAACAATTAAATAAAATTCAAAGGGGGGCTAATAATTATAACTTCAACTGTATGTAAAGGATAAGGGGCAACACGGTGGCGCAGTGGTTGACACTGACCCTGACCAGTTTACATTTCTGGAGTTTGTATGTTCTCCCTGTGTTGCCGTGGGTTTCCTCTGGGTGCTCCGGTTTCTTCCACAGTCCAAAGACATGTGTTACAGGTAAATTGAATAAGCTAAATTTCCCGTAGTGTATGTGTGTGAATGAGAGTATATTGGTGTTTCTCAGTACTGGGTTGCAGTTGAAAGGGCATCCGCTGTGTATAACGTATGCTGGGTAAGTTGGCGGTTCATTCCGCTGTGGCGACCCCTGATGAATAACGGGGCTAAGCTGAAGGAAAATGATTTATGTAAGGAATAAATGTACATCTTGTTTTTGCAGAACTACAACAAAGAAATATTTTTACCATTAGAAGCTTGTTATATTCACACAAGGGTGTCCATTATAAGGGAGTCCATTATAAAAATGATTTTTGCTTAATAGGTTCCCTGTAATTTCTCTATTATTCCTACAGATAATGACAAAAAATAATATAGTCAGCAGCAAACTGCAAACCAATAATTCTTACACTAAACCTACAAGATTCAGAAAATTAATGCTAGTAATTTCAAATAGATTAAGTTGTATATTTGTATAATCATTCCTGTAAATGGTAAATTGTCTTAATTTTACAGTGAAAATCTTGCACAATAATAAAGAATGGTGAAACAAACTTCCTTTGAAATGATGAATGTTTGTTTTAGAATAGCCTCATCTAAAGTATATGAGGAATACAGCACAAATACATCTTGAAGTTCCTCTTAGGAATTTCCATAGAATTGCACAAATACTCTAAGGAATGAATGTTTCCGCCAGCCACAAGAATGTAGTGGGTTGGATAAACACAGAGCACTACAAATATGCTTTAGGCTCCATTTACAGTTTCATTACACAAAAGCGAAACTCTGAGAAACTGTGCTTCTAGGCATTAATGCTGTTTTGAGTTAATGAAATGCAAAAACCAAGACATAAATTTGATAAAAGCTTAATGAAAATACCACAGAAGTAAATGATCAGTCCAGCCAAGATACTATGGAGTCAGATCAGTGTGAAAAATAACACAATTACAAAATCCATTTGGCCAATTTGTAAACGCAATTTGTGAATTCACTGATGAATTAGATTTGTGTATTTTTTAATCAAATTTGGAATTTATGAATTACATTTGTGCATTTTTTTAATCATGTTTTGAATTTACGAATTGGATTTACGTATTTCTAAATGGTGTTTTGAATTTACGAATTGGATTTGCGTATTTCTAAATCGTGTTTTGAATTTACGAATTGGATTTGCGTATTTCTAAATCGTGTTTTGAATTAATGAATTGGATTTGTGCATTTCTAAATCGTGTTTTGAATTTACGAATTGGATTTGCGTATTTCTAAATCGTGTTTTGAATTTACGAATTGGATTTGTGTATTTCTAAATCGTGTTTTGAATTTACGAATTGGATTTGCGTATTTCTAAATCGTGTTTTGAATTAATGAATTGGATTTGTGCATTTCTAAATCGTGTTTTGAATTTACGAATTGGATTTGCGTATTTCTAAATCGTGTTTTGAATTAACGAATTGGATTTGTGTATTTCTAAATCGAGTTTTGAATTCACGATTTGGATTTGTGTATTTCTAAATCGTGTTTTGAATTTACGAATTGGATTTGCGTATTTCTAAATCGTGTTTTGAATTTACGAATTGGATTTGTGTATTTCTAAATCGTGTTTTGAATTTACGAATTGGATTTGCGTATTTCTAAATCGTGTTTTGAATTAATGAATTGGATTTGTGCATTTCTAAATCGTGTTTTGAATTTACGAATTGGATTTGCGTATTTCTAAATCGTGTTTTGAATTAACGAATTGGATTTGTGTATTTCTAAATCGAGTTTTGAATTCACGATTTGGATTTGTGTATTTCTAAATCTTGTTTTGAATTTACGAATTGCATTTGCGTCTTTTTGAAACGTGTTTTGAATTTACAAATTGGATTTGTGCGTTTCTGAATCATGTTTTGAATTTACAAATTGGACTTGGGCATTTCTGAAAGGTGTTTTGAATTTACAAATTGGATTTGTGTATTTTTGAATCGCGTTTGAATTGACAAATTGACTTTTGTAAACGTTGTGTTGTAAACGGATTAATTGTATTTTGTAAATGGATTACTTTTGAGGGGCGAGGCAGTGGCGCAGTAGGTAGTGCTGTCGCCTCACAGCAAGAAGGTCGCTGGTTCAAACCTCGGCTCAGTTGGCCATCTGTGTGGAGTTTGCATGTTCTCCTTGCCTTCGCGTAGGTTTCCTCCGGGTGCTCCGGTTTCCCCCACAGTCCAAAGACATGCTGTACAGGTGAATTGGGTAGGCTAAATTGTCCGTAGTGTATGAGTGTGAGTGTAAATGTTTGTGTGGATGTTTCCCAGAGATGGGTTGTGGCTGGAAGGGCATTCGCTGCGTAAAAACGTGCTGGATAAGTTGGCGGTTCATTCCGCTGTGGCGACCCTGGATTAATAAAGGAAATGACAAGAAAATGAATGAATGTATTACTTTTGAGACTGATCTGGCTCCATTAGAATCAGATTCAATTCAACGGTAATAAAAACCCCACGTTTAACAAAATTTAAAGCTGGTGGTGTAATTTATTTTTCAAAAAATGATGGCGCATGATATGTTGGCGAAGTAACATCTACAAATAGTTTCAAATGCTACAGTTGGTATTAATTCAAATCACATGTGCACATGAAAACATAGAAAATATATAAATACATATATACACACATACAAACACACTTACAGTATATCTTTGTCTTTGCAGGCAGATATAAAGATGCAGTACATATCTGGCCTGACACGTTCAGAAGAAGTACAGAAAACAAAACTGCTACTATGATTTAGATATCTTAAACAAAATGCTTAACAATTTCATGTTTTATTTTGTAAAACACATGCAAACACAGAGGAAGCTTTCCGGCAGCTGAAATAAAACAACTCAGATTTAGTCTCGAGTCACGTCCGCTGTGCACAACATCCAAAAATAATAACAAAGATAACACTAAAAACAGAAGAGTAAAAGGTATTTACACTGAGATATATTACGAACGCTAGCATGTACAAGTGCATGATTGGGGCTCTGATTTAAAAAAGGCACGTCCTGGCTGTCAGACTAATGATAATGAGATGCTTAAATACAATATGAGACACAATAGGAAAATAAATTCACAGCTGTGCGGTTCATGAAGAACCTGAAAAGATTCTGACGTGACTTTTTAGAGTCTAAAATCAGAGCGGTCCAACAGTGAGGACGCAAGGATTCTAGCTGCTGTTATGAGCTTTCAAAAATCCTCGTTCAGCATGTCTGATGTAGATTTAAGTGCTTTCTATAAATTTGAATATACTCAAAAACAAACGATATAGTAAATAGAGTAAATAGCGCATTCAAATTACTCGAAAACTGGAGCTAATAGCCACATTTACTAAACAGGATAAATTAGCATTAATGGAAGAGAAGATTTATGCATTCGTTTCTGCTGACAATGTACAAAATGAAGCTCAATCTACAAAAAAAAAAAAAACAAACAAAAAAATCCAACAAAAACAAAACACAGGAAATAAACAGAGCTGCGAACAAGCGAAAGCAATAATAATCCAGTAAAGGTCTATCAAAAACCAGACCAGAAAACGTTTAACATACTAGCTTGAATGACATTTCATTTTGTTAGCATGTTACCACCATGATTTAACACTATGCGAACATGTTACTATCATTTCTAGCTTGGTTACCACATTACTAGCATGAATTAGCAGTTTGTTTTGTTTGTTGTTATGTTTGTAGTATTTTACTATTTACCACAAATTAGCATCTTTTTAACATGTTTACCTTTTTACTGTTTTGTTAACATGAATTAGCATGTCGCCAGCATGTTTCAAAATGCTAGTATGAATTACTAAGTTCCTAGCATGTTTTGGTTACCACATTCCTAGCATGAATTAGCATTTTGTTATGTTTCAACATTGCTAGAGTTTTAGCATTGTAATAATTAACTGTGTTTTTTCAATTGTAGTAAACGTGGTTGGTTTGGAACATTGATTATCATTCCTACACAATTTAACAACAAATACTATGGTTAAACTACGGTTTGTGTGGCAAAAGGATATGGCTGATTTGTGGTTACCATTGTTTGAGCTAACATGCGCTAGTTTAGTACCGTTCTTAGATTTTGCCAATGATAGTTATACAGGTCTGAACTGGGTGGATATTCGTTAAATGCTCTTTAAGATTTAATGTTTGAAAGTTGTCACCGTTATTCTTTTGTACTGTGGAAACAAATTCCTCGTGTGTGTAAATATACCTGGCAATCAAGCTCTTTCTGATTTCTGATTCCTAATGAAAGTCTATGGGATTTCTTTGGGAAGTCTGATCAGTTAGAATAGATTTAGTATTTAGAGTCAGAACAGTCTGAAGCTTTGACCTGAGTTTTGTTGATGTAAGAGAAAGGCTGAAAATGTATATACTGTACATACAGTCAAACAAAATAACAATGTCCATGTATCGACTGATTTAACGCAGCCACCACTTTAGGAGCAAAATCAAGGCTGCTGTGGGAAAAAAAACCCCGGAAGTATCGCCTGGAGTCACACAGGAACGTTGTGTACCTGGCTGTGTATATTATCAGTGAAGAGAAAGTGAATTTATTATTTAATCACCTTCCGAGTGACCCGAAGGTCCATTCTGAATGCAAAGCAAAAAAAAAGGGATATCAAACCTAATTTTCAGCTAAGTTAAGGGAAATGTCACTAGTTAGCAAATGTTTTCTTTCCCAAACACACGTTTTAGATGCCATTTATTAAACTCAAGTTAACAAACGAAGGGTTCTGAAACATCGCTGATTTGCCATAGTGTCCATCAGTGCTCAACAGGAATGATTGGTCGTGAAGGTCATCACTGCACTTCACTGATGTTTACTGATTGCAAACACAGACAAGCAATCCGCTGATGACTCAGCTTATCATCACGGCTTTTAAATGCTCCAGTGTCCCTGTGTCTGTGTTTGCACTTAATGAAGAGCGGTGAACTGATGGCCTTCACGGCCAATCACAGTCATTTCTGTTGAGCACTTAAGAATACTATGGCAAATTAGCGGTGTTTAAGAATGTGCTCGACAGTGTTTAAATGTTAGCAGGAAATGGACGTTTTTAAAACTTTAGTACAGGGAAAACACAGGGTGTGCTTCAGAGGTGCATTGTTTTAGCGCTCACTGAGTTACATAGGCTGAAGCAAGGAAGCCCCCATGATGTTTACCTGCTGCCTTGAACTGAAGCCTAGGAGGACACTCATTAAGCTTTATCACTCTTAAGGAGATTATGATTTTGCTTGATCTCTAATATGCTTTTAATTGTTTAAAATTAAACTTAACTGAGTAATATTAAAGTGATGTGTACACCATATCTGCACTTTGACATCATGGCAACAGCTGAAGGTTAACAGTCCACAACATGTTAATGCAACGTTTACAGTGCTGATCCTATACTGTAATTCTGGGTTTCATCCCACCGCAGCCTCGCTTTTGTTTTTTAAAATGGCAGCCGCATTAAATAAGCATATTATCAGGACTATTTTGTTCACCATTTAGTTGAAAATCCTGACAGTAGCTTTAATCTCCAAAGACGAATGTTGATGCAAGCTTTTAGTAAATCCGGCTAAAAAATATTTGATAAATTCTCCATGCCTTGAAATCAATCGGTCAAAATTATTTAGGAGTAATTCAACAAAAACAGCACAAAACAATAGTAAAAGTAATTGATAAAAAGGCTGCATGTTCTCCCTGTGTTCACATGGATTTCCACCGGGTGCTCTGGTTTCCCCCATAAGTAAAAAGAGATGCCGTATAGGTGAATTGGGTAACCTAAATTGTCCATAGTGTGTGTGTGAATGAGGGTTTAAGAATGTCTCCCAGTGAGAGGTTGCAGCAAAAAGAGCATCCGCTGTGTAAAACATATGCTGGATAAGTTGGCGGTTCATTCCGCTGTGGCGACCCCTGATTAATAAAGCGACTAAGCCGAAAAGGAAATGAATGAATGAATAAAAAAAGTTCAAATGAAAGAAAAAAAAAACATTCGCACTCCCAAAACAGAAAGAAAGAGTATAGGAAGTGAGTTTATTTTCAGTGAGACTTACGATTACTCAGTCACATTTCATAAATTCTCCAAATGCTTTCAGTTATGTGGAAGTTAATGTTTCCACACTTCCACATTCCAGAGGAACAGGTAACTGTCGCCTCAGATAACAATCTAAACGGCTTTAGCATGATGATGAAATCAGACGGGTCCGTGTTGGGGCATTTGCATGTATGTTTTAGGGTTTGTGTTGTTTCTCACTAAAGCGGTGTACGGTGACACAGCCGTGGTAGGAGACGGGTCGAGGCATGGCAGCTGTAGATGTGATGATGCCAGACGACGGATCGTAGCACACGACATTGTTGGAAGCTTCGCCATTTTCTCCCCGTCCACCCAAGATGTAGATCTTTCCATTACAAACTGATACACCACAGCTTTCCTGAACACACAAAGATGTACATTAAAATTAGTATGTTCAATATTGTGCAAAAGGCCCCCAGTTACACTTTAGTGAGGGTATAATGACATTATATATTACTTCTCATTCTCTTTATTAAAATACAACAAGCAAATACAGGTTCTAGTAGGACTATATGGGTCTAATTAAGACATATGGAAGAAAGTGTTAAAGAAAGATGGAAGAATGAATAAAAAATACTGAAGTTTCTGTCTTGGTTTGATCTGCACTTCTGCCACATCTGTTATTGCCTGCATTGATGCTGAAATGTAGACCGGTTTTAATTTGTCATGTAATTTGTCATGTAACTCCTACTAAAAAGCACCTAATAGTTTTATTTTTCAGCATGACGATGATCCCAAACACAGCGAGAGAAAAAACAGCCGATGAAACAAAAACACAGAGTCCAGACCTAAATATTATATACAGTCTGTAACATTAAAGGCAGTATAAGAGTCACCTGGACAGAAAAATACAGCCATAACATGCTAAATCTGAGGAATAACTCGTAAAAAGGCTAAAATACGCTTGATATTAAAGCACATAATTAAAAAAAAACTCAACAAAAAAGTTTAACTTGTTGCTTGGTGCTAAGACGTCACGTTAAACAGACTTTTGATGCTAGTCTTTTGATTACAAAATTAATTTTGTTCAGAACTTATACATATGTATATATATTTTTTAGATATAGATTTGCGCAAAAGTCTTAGGCTCCCAAGGTACTGTATTGAATAACTAACAGACAAGAACTTGTGAAGTCTTCACTCAGGGTTTGTGTTATCAGCATCTGTGCTTCAGTTACCTGTCTGCTGAATGTGTGGCCCACGTGCATCCAGTGGTCCTGTGAAGGGTCATAGCAGTAGATGGATTTGGTGAGACCGCCACACACGTAGATGAGGTGATTGAGAGAAACGGCTGAAATATTGGGTTTGGTGAAGGGAAGACAAGCCTTTAGCTGCCAGCTGTCGCTCTCTGGGTCATAACACTGCACCTGAAAGAGAGTTTGAGCTTTATAATGAGGCTGAAATTTCCCCAAAAATTTGCAGTTTTAAATAATATTTTAAACCCTAACTATTTTATTTATTATTCATTCTTTCAATAATTTCGTTTCAGCTTAGTCCCTTTATTAATCAGGGGTCACCACAGCGGAATGAACCGCCAACGTATCCAGCATATGTTTAATGCAGTGGATACCGTTCCAGCTGCAACCCATCACTGGGAAACACCCATACATTCTCATCACACATATGCACTACAAACAATTTAGCTTACCCAAATCACCTATAGCGCATGTCATTACAAAATAGCTACACAGGATTTTCAGCATATAATATAATACAGCAAACTATAAACTATTTAAAAAAAATTACAGCTAAATTTATTAAATTATATTTCATTATTGCTATTACTGATATAATAAATAATAATTTCATAAACAAATATAAATCAATAATAATAACAATAATAATAGTATTAATAACAGTTTAGAAATAATAGTTTCATGGCTAATAAAAGAAAAGCATTCATAGCTTGTACATTTCCTCAAGTCAACTTGGCCGGCAAATCATATTAAGGTAATCAAATACATATTCAAAATCACTTTGTAAAGCCATCAGTCATCAGTGTACTGTCTAATATCAAAAGCTGAAAGCAGAGAGCAGGCCCTGAGGACAAGAAAAGAGAGCAAACTAAATCCAATACATGCACTCTTCAATGCAAACAACCTCTCTCTGTGCTAGCCGATGACATCCAGATATAAAAAAAACACAGGACTTCCACAGAAGAACAGTCAACATTGTGCAAAAGAGCTTGAGTGCAAAACTTGATCAGCTCCTTTCATGCTTCTCTCCCTTTTTCAGTTTGTGCTCCAGATGGCAAGTAAAGAATGCAGTAATCTGAGCAGTGGAGAATCAATGAGAGAAAGCCATGTGAGATGTTATCTGAGATGGCGACGGCATATGAGGACAATAAGCTCACCACGCTGACCCACCTGTCCATTGGTTTATAGACCACCTGGTAAAACACACACAATCACTCCACATCTGCCAGTTACCAGGCCTTCTGTTCCAAAAAGATTTCAGGAGATACATGAGGCACGTTAAGCAGGACTTTTCAGTCTCTTTGAAAGTTTGAGGTCACTACTAACATTTTTTTGTTTGTTTTGGTTTCAAATAAATGCTGTTCTAGGGGTAGCACAATCGCCTCAGCCTCGCTGTTTTAAGCCCCGGCTTGGTCAGTTGGTGTTTCTGTGTGGAGTTTGCATGTTCTCCCTGTGCTCACGTGGGTTCCTCTGGGTGCTCCGGTTTCCCCCACAGTTTAAAGACATGCGCTATAGGTGAACTGGGTAAACTAAATTGGCTGTAGTGTATGAGTGTGAATGAAGGAGTGTATGGATGTTTCCCAGTGCTGGGTTGTGGCTGGAAGGGCATCCGCTGTGTAAAACATATGCTGGATAAGTTGGTGGTTCATTCCGCTGTGGCGACCCCTGATTAATAAAGAGACTAAGCCGAAAAGAAAATGAATGAATGAATGCTGTTCTCTTGTAAATTCTATTCAGCCAATCGTCATATGTACTGATCTTAAGCTTAGCACAGTCAATTCGCACACATTCTCATGTTGTTTAATATGAATCTATTCAGATTGCACTGTGTGGCGCAGCAGAAATATGGACAGTGTCCCGAGTCGTAGCTGGGCGCTGCAGACAGCCGCCAACTTGCGACTCCAGTGTGCGTAGCCTGATAGAAACCTATGTTTAGAATTCTAAAATGCAGGGCACTGCGCATCTGGTGCGGCCCTTTCAGTCTCGCAATTCACATCAGTTTAGGATGGCAAATACATATATACATACATATATACATACACACACATATATATATATATATATATATATATATATATATATATATATATATATATATATATATATACATATATATATACATATATATATACATATATATATATATATATATATATATATATATATATATATACATATATATATACATATATATATACATATATATATATATACATATATATATATATATATATACATATATATATATACATATATATATATATACATATATATATATATATATATATATATATATATATATATATATATATATATATATACCTACACACACACATACATATATATATATATATATATATATACACACACATACATATATATATATACACACACATACATATATATATATATATATATATATATACACACACACACACACACACATACATATATATATATATATATATATATATATATATATATATATATATATATATATATATATATACATATATATATATATATATATATATTAGGGATGTAACGGTATCAGAATTTCACGGTACGGTAATACCTCGGTATGGATGTCACGGTACGGTATTTATTGAATCATTTACAGGAAAAAAAAACCTTTTGAAAATACTCCAAAAAAGTGCCAAAAGTGTCAATGACATACAAATTAGCCATCTATCTGTTAGCTTTGAAACAGGAACTTCAATTTTAATAACAAAAAAATTATTAAACCATGTAAAAAAATAAAGTTTCAATTTAGTATTGTTGAAAACTCATCACATTTAACATTTAATCACTCACTTAGATAGAGATGGGTTTAAAGAAAAATTATCATATAATTATAATCTGCTAAAAGCTGGTATCTCTGGGCATTTACAATGTCCCCTGCAACAGAAAAAAACCCTCTCATTTGGGACTGAGGTTTCTGGGACAAGAGAGATATGACTTGGCCCATGTTGACAGCAGTGGGGTAACGTTGTGCATTGTCTTTCCCCCACTTGAGAAGACAAACCATGAGTGAGATAGAGGTCTCTTTGCGGTACAAGTCAATGTCTGCATCAATCTGAACAGTGTGCTGTGTTTCTGCAGTCCCCATGACTGTTATTAGTTGTATTCCCCAACTTGCAGGCACGTGCACACATAGGGCTCAACCTGTGCAGTGCACATGCCCTTTTTAGTCTTGGATAGAAAATGCCCTTCCAAAACGATCAAAAGTGCCCCCGCGACGCGACACAACCTCCGTCCAGTCCAGCCCTTCAGTAGGCGCCCGACAACACCTCTCTTGAGTATGCGCGCTCAACCCCGCCTCGGCGCTTTACAATACGCGCGCCACAACAGCTGATCAGAACGCGCGCGACAGCACCGCTATTCAGCACGCGCGCGGCGACAACACTGCTTTAGGTTCGATCATTTCCATCTTTTTTTCATCTCCGCTACTAGCAGCACACTCCATTTCCGCATTACTGGATCTGTAGCGACAACAGACCGCAAAGGATTATGGCCACGCCGGGGCTGATGGGAAATGAAGTTTCAGCTACCTCCCGTTCGCTTCATTCGCCTGAGCAAATTTTCTCTGAAGACCTATAGTTTTACCGAGTCATGCGACTTCGGTAATATCGAAAAAATTTAATATTGCGGTATGACGGTATTTACAATACCGTTACATCCCTAATATATATATATATATATACATATATATATATACATATATTAATCCTCATTATGAATTGTGGCTCGCATCAGTCAGTCATGCTGGTGAGTTTATTTTGCATTTTGCCATTTGAAATTCGATGGCACAAACATACACCCATTGTTCCTGCAGTTGTAAGCTATTTGAGACTAAAATGTTTTGTCTTACACTTTTGTGTGTTTAGCTTCCGGTTTTGTGTACCGGTTTTGGAAAGGTTCCTCACAGAAATCACAATAATGACCTATTTGAATTCAAAATAGTGAATTTTGCTGAATGGTGATGTGTGTGCATGCCTTTAGGTTGGACTTTTGGCTGGTTTTATAGAGGTTTTAGGTAAATTTAGCTAGTCAGGCTGGCAAATCAGTACAGTCTACTTAAAACTTTCTTTCATCTGTTGAACACAAAAGAAGATATTCTAAAGAATGTTGGAAAACTGTAACCACTGACTTCCATAGTAAGAAAAAAAATACTATGGGAGTCAATGGTTACAGGTTTTCAACATTCTGTTTCCAACATCCTTTACTTGTTCCAAACAATAATTTTGTATCTTTTGATCGCAAAAGAACATATTTTGAAACATGTTGGAAGCCTGCAATTATTGACTTGCACAGTATTGTGGAAGTCAGTGATTACAGGTTTCTAACATTCTTCAGAATATCTTTTTTCCTGTTCTACAAATGAAAGAAAAGGTTTGAAACCACCTGAGAGTGAGGAAATGTTTCTTACTGGGTAAACTATCCTTTCAAGAGGATCACTGCAGTTTAGATTGGAGACCGTGTGACAGGTTGGGTAAAACTTTTGATCCTTTGTCATGTTGAACATGTTGGCTTCTGTTTAGTAATGCATGTAAAAGATGGACAAGTATGAGGAAGAAACAGATGTGGATACATATGGCCACACAAAAGAGACAAAAAAATGCACCAAAGTATGTTTCTGATAAAGACTTCATGTCTGTTTTTCATACACAAAAACCAAGACTTGCCAAATACACATAGTCAAAAGCACTCAATGGAAATCTGCCAACATACTTCTACACAAGATGAAGATCAAAGTTTTCCAGCCTTGTAGATTAGCTCAATTTAACTCTATTGTGTGTTTGTTTAGTCCAGTTTCTCAAATCACCTTATTAGAGCAGCTGTTTTCATCAGGTTCTCCTCCAATGACAAAGAGTTTCCCTGCACAGCTGGTGACCGCCGGCGAGCAGACAGCTTCTTTCAAAGGGGCCACTTCAGTCCAGCGATTGGAGAAGGAGTCGTACACCTCCACGTTGTTGAGATAACACTGCCCGTCATAACCTCCAACTGCATACACCTGCATGAAAACATACACAGATACAGAGGATGACTGCTCATTATTTCAAGATGCCCCTATTATGCTAATTAAAAAAATAGTTTCAGAAGTTTCCTATATACACAAGGGCAAAAAAACAAAACAAAAAACACATTCACTTTTCCTAATATACAACAGAGTGGGCATGGGATGATAACCGTTTTCAAGGTATGCCACGGTTTGGAAAAGTGAAGGTTTTAAACGCAGAATTGATTTCATTTTCACTTTATAATGGTAATAACTAAAGCAAAACAGAGCTAATATTACTCATTAGTTGTCGAATGAAAATAAAAATGACTTCATTACAAAAACAATAAATCATGACAAATTAATCCCACTTCTCTGGTTCATGACTTGCGTTTATAGACAATATATAAAAGTTGTTCAAGAACAAACGCTCTTCCTATCCTCTCCACATGCAGCCTTATCCTCAAACTGACAGTGCAGAGGAAGTGTGGAAGAGCCACGATAACAACATACTGACACTGACCCACATTAAAGCTGTTCAACAGGAAACCAGTTCTACTGAGCAGAAACAGATCGCAGTTGCCTGAGGCCTAAGATCATGCGCAAATCCAACACACATACAGACTAATGTAATGACCTCTGACCTAGAAGGGTAAAGTTCCCTCACTCACACTGACAAATTTAAACACTCACACCCTTTCCTCAATGACGGTAAGATATTTATTTCATCGAAGTTCATAACATTAGATTTATTTTTTGAAAGGTAACCAATTGTTTCCATATCAAAATGTCGTGTTGAAATTTCGCCAGAATTTGTACCCTGCTCTCTTAGCATGCAAGCTATTTTACACAAAACAGCACAAACAAGATAAGAATGACGGATGAAGACACGGGTAGATGGAATGAAAAAGCAAATGTTAGATAGCAGACACATTCTTCAAATGTGATGTTATCCTGGATGTGTGTAGGTGATCATATTTCAACAAAACACTACAGAGTTTCTACTGAAATGAGAGAGAAAGGGAATTTTTCAGGGTCACAACCTGCAGACAAGAGCCTAGAAGATGACATAAAAGATTCACATGAAGCCAAAAAGATTCACATGAAATTAAAATACAAGTAGAGCATGCAAATGAAACAAAATAACACGAAACAAAAATGCATTAAAAAACGTGAAGGGCACAAATCTAGAAGAAGATGCAAGAAATAAAGATTTAAATAGATAGCTAAAAGTAAAGAAAAAGATTCTGTCATAAAGCTGTGTATACGATAGACTAATTAGAAAAACAGAAACATTTTGTAGATGTTGCAAGAACATCACCTCACACTCAAATATCTAAAATGATGTATCCTGTATTTGAAGGGCACCTATGATGAAAATCATCTTTTGTAAGCCGTTTAGACAGAACTGTGTGTGATATAAAGACAATAAGTGTCTTTTTTTCAATTTCCTGACATTAACATAGGATCCAAATCCCTTCCATTTTTAAGCCGACCGCAACGTGATGTAGGAGTGCGGTTTCCCCGCCCACCGATTTGATTGAGAGCCACGTATTAACATGTCTCTGTATTATCGCGTATAATCATATCTACAAGACAGGATGTGCACAAAGCAGCTGGGATTAAAAGATCTGTTCAGCTCTCTGACAGACTATTTTGGATGGATTACTACCTTAAAATAGCAACTAATTTTCTTCCTTCTAAAGAATGGCACATCAGACATCCAAAAACAAACCGTGGCTGTAAACAACTAGAGAGGATGGGCACTGGGAGGGTGGACACACACACAAACACAGGAAAAGAAAAGAATTCTAAGAAAAAAAAGAAGTCTCAAGAGGGTGTGTATGAACACAGAATAATATATCACACGCACACAGGCAGAATGTCAAACCCCCTGCATGTGTAATGAAAAGCATGCGTCTCAAACATTCACAAACAAAAGAAAACATAATTAATGCACTACCAACACAATATCTGTAAGCAATACATAAAAAAAACTGCCAGTGATTTCTATTTTTTGCAAGGATATTCAAATGCTTAAAGATTCACCACAAGACAAACAAAACACAATTTCTAAGATCAGCATCATCTGATTACAGCTGTAAACATCTAATCATATTATCAGTCCCAAACAGGCACAGGCTACTATTAAAGCCTGGATATCCCACATGGCATCTACACCCATTTTCTAAACTGATTACAATGGAAAGTCTTATCATCTTGTAATTCTGGAGAATAAATCAGTACGGGGCTAATTATGATAATGAAAATACAAAAGAAACAAACAAGGGGTGGGGATGCTTAAAATGGATGCATTACAAAACTAATTTTTCTTCTTTAAATGGACATTGAAAAGCAGTCATGTATGATTTCCTAGCAACACTAACAAATATTGTTTAATTACATTAGATGTTTTACCAGTCTAACACACAGGTGCTGTAATAAATCCTGCATTATTCTCTCCATACAGTCACACTGCACAAAAGGAAGTGTGCTTTTGATTTAGGAAATGGGACTCAGGGACTGGAAAACACACACACACACACGCACGCACACACACTCACCTTCCCGAGCAGGACGGTCATTTTATGTCTCCAGCGTCCTTTATTCAGAGAGGCCACTCTGATCCAGACATTGAGCTGTGAGTTATACATCCACACATAACTACTGTTGATGCGTCCACCTGTAAATAACAACCACAACATCAACAACAGCATAACCAACCTGTGTATTTATGTAAACCATCATCACCATAATTTAGGGATAGAAGTATTTTCAAAAGTGACGAATCTGGCAAAACTACTTATTGGGGATTTTGAGAACCATTTGTAAATATAATATAAAATAATATAATATAATATAATATAATATAATATATTGAATCTGATTGGCTGATGGCCGTAAGCTATTAAAATAATATAAGCACTCATACAGCCTCTTCACCCTTGTGTATTACTCCTCCCAAACGCGTAGCAAGCAGAGGACTACAGTTTGACAAATATTGCTGCTGTTGGACAACATAATGTACTTTTGAGATTTTTTTAGGCGAGAACTGTTGTTTAGATTGCAACTGTGCAGTTTATTTATAAGGATGGTGCCTATTTAAAACATTCAGTTTCGAAGATTCAGCGCATTGACGGCCATCAGCCTGTTATACTGAGCAGAGCAAAGACAGTTGACGTTCAGCCACAAGATGGTGAAAGAGACAGTATAATAAGTCCTTAGGGGAGGAAAAAAAACAGCATTTCAAACTATAACATAATGGAACAGGTAAGCGACGTTCTAAGTCGATCTTACTTTATTGTATGTTGTAGTGCTGTATTTATACCATAGTATCTGGTAGTGTTTGCTTTGCTCTGGCATTTCTTTTTTCATGGTTATTTTTTGTGATCAACCGATTGCAACAGAGAAATACTGGAAAATCTCTGTAGACTGAAGGCATTTCACGCTGTTCAGCCTTATAATCATAAAATGTAATCAAAATCACCTGTTTTGTCATCATTTTAGACATTATGCAAGAGAATCATTCAAATACTACTTCTAAAGTGACGTTTGTGAACTGGCAACGGTTTCTGCTCTGACGATCTGTGTATGAACTTCGGAAGAAAGTAGTTTCTCTTACTAAAGGTTTTTTTTGACTCTGTGTTTGATTTTTTGTTTTATACACAATTATGCCGTCGAACTGTTGTATAAACGCAGTAGGATGTGGCTGAATTGCAGTGCGATGTGTGCCGATATACAGCCACATTGCACTGCTACTCGTGTAATATTGCTCATATATAATATAATATAATATAGAAGTGCTATTTTATTATCGCTAATATACAATTATTAAATCATAATAAATAGTTTGAATAAGTCATTTTTACATGTTTTAGTACAATTTAAAGATTTAGTCATTTGGTGTGTGTGGTTGTGTTGTTTGTTTTTGAATATTTGAATATGTGTACTTTTTTTTGAAAATCACTTTGACAGCAGTTTAAAGACCGCATGAAATCAAAATTTACTCTTCTTATTTTTATATGTATTGACTTGACTTTCTTTATTATCCACAAGAGGAAATGTCTTAGGCTTTACCACATAATAACATCACCATTTACATCACAATGTCACAAAAACTAAAGTAACAAAAATACATTCCATATATTACATAAATCACATTAAAAACGCAATTAACCCTATTCATACTTAAAACCAAGTATTTAAAATTCTAGTGTCAGACAAATGACATTTAATAGACATTTATGTGCACATACTAGGTCTTGTTATAAACGATATATCTGTGCACTACAAACTCATTTGCCCTCATAAACTTTAATGAAATACCATACCCTTCCCTCCCCCTTAAAACAATATTTCTTCACTTCCTGGTCGCACAGAATTTCTTTAGGTCAGGCATATCAGTACACTGTAAAACGTTTCACATTGGTTAAACTTACAAACTTCAAGTTCACCAGCTGCCTTGAAAATGTGAGTCAACTCGACTTAGAGAGATTCTGTTTCAACTTAAGATGTTGAGTTTTAGTTAAATATATTGTGAAACTCAATGTCTTCAAGGCAGCTTTTTCACATTTAACCAATGTGAACTCTTTTACAGTCTTGTTTCTGCTTCTGAATTCACCTCCAATCTCCCCTCATTTTGTTAGCAATGTTATTTTGCTAGCAAGACTGGTGTCGTTCAACAATCCAATTGGTTCCCATAAAACGAAATCATGCACCAGCTGACATTTCTCTCTCATTTCAGGACTACTTAAAAGGGGATGTACGTCATACTATCGGGAAAAAAAGTACAATCTTAACTTCTGTTTCCATGACTTCAATTGTAAAAAAAGCTCTGCTAATTGTTAAAAGTTCTGAACATCATTTATGAGGAATGGGTATTGGCATAGCTAGTGTTTTTCAGCCAACGATAAACTTCAGGTAAAAAGGTTAATATTGAGTATTAACAATTACATAAGGTCCCTTTTAGCAACTTGAGCATTCATTTAGTTGTTCAAGCTAAAATGAGATAACCTACCGTGTAAACCAGGGGTGGGCAAACTCGGTCCAGGAGGGCCGATGTCCTGCACAGTTTAGCTCCAACTCTAATCAAACACACCTGCTTATTGATTTCTAGTGATCTTGAAGACACTGATTAGAACGTTCAGGTGTGTTTGATTAGTGTTGGAGCAAAAATGTGCAGGACACTGTCCCTCCAGGACCGAGTTTGCCCACACCTGGTGTAAACGCTAGTGCTATTAAGACAAAAACTCCATTAAAAATACTGGGGTAAAATAAATTGTCATATTTTAAAGATATGGCGGAGGGAAACAGAATTGAATGCAGTGCTTCTTGTCCGGTCTGAGAGCCACTTTATATTGTATATCAACCAGGCAGTGAAGATCACTGAATTTTAAAGAAATTAGAGCTTAAATGAGGAGAATTTGTAATAAGAAGTCTGTGTGCACTATGTAGTTATTAACTACAAACAGTTTGTTTTCGGGCAAGCATTTCAAGCAAACCCCAAACAGATTATTACAGCCCGGAGTGAGACGACACCATGTCTGTAATTACACAAACCACATTGTTTCATCTGCGTTCCTGTTCAACAGAAATGCTTCCTCTGATCTCAGTGTCCTTTCTTGCTGTCATCTATGTTTATCTAAACCTCGTCCTCTTCTGTGCCACTTCGCATCGCGTCAAAATGGCTGGTTATCATCCAAACAACGGCTCTGAGACAAGCTCTGACAGTCCTTCTCTCCCACACGTACTAAACACCTGGCAGCAGGCCGCTCCACATTAAGCTGTCTACACACTTATAATGAAGGTCTGAGATGCTCTAAAAAAGCATGTGGACAATCTGTAGAAAACTAAAAATTACTCCCCTAAATGCTTTTTTTCAGGAAAGCAATAATAATAATTTAAGATTTCTTCACTAAAGCATAGTTCTTGGGAAGTCATAATACGCAATTCAATGACACTCGCGGACCAGACATCCTGTGCTTCACTGTCTTTACATTGGTCTCTATATGCTGCTGCTGTACCCTCATAGAAAACAATTGCTGCTCTCAATTTCCAAACTATACATCCTAAATAGTATTAGAAAATAGAATTAGCATGTCCCAAAACTATTATATGTTGAAATAAGTACAAATTTACCCTGATGGTCTACTATTTATGGTAAAAACTCGAAGTGCAGATCTATGCCATAAAAGTTATTGCACACTGAATACGAAATTTTCATCCATAATTTTCGCACGTTAAAAAATTAATTCAACCTCACTTTGTGTCAACCGTATCGACACACTGCTTCCGAAACTTTTGTCCGTCATAAAAAATATTACATTGGGGTGATTTGTTCCATTTTTCGCATCCAAAAAAACATTTTGAAAATATATCTTGACAGTTCAGAGCCACCATACAAGCAACAGGCAAAATACAGAATGCCATTGCTTGAGCATTCAGCACAAATCACTTGACAAACAAAATGCATAACATAAAATCAGAATGGGGTGGACAGTTAAGAAGCCCAATGCTAGCTTCAGTGACTGGCACATTTTTGCTGTGTGTGTCCATACCTTTGACATACTGCCAGTGTCTGTTCAGCATTTGTTTATGTATGATTAAATGTGAAGTACCACAAGAAATGTATCAAAATTAAATGATTAGGAAAACTCTTTTTTTTCACTCTAAGCAGTATTGGATGTGCAAAATATGTAGCCTATTTCTAGTGCTGGCGCATCCAACAGGAAATATGGTGGAGCGCCTAGGGTCAATCGTATCTTGGAGGGCCCCACGAATGCTGCTCTTGTATATACTGCCAATGCGAGGACGAGCGTGTACATATAAATCATGTACAATGCATATTGCGCAATGCACAAACCCCATTAAACACGACAAATTACATTTAATTAGGTTAACTAGACAGGTTAGGGTAATTAGGCAAGTTATTGTATAATGATGGTTTGTTCTGTGTAGACCACAGGTGTCAAACTCAGTTCCAAAAGGGCCGCAGCTCTGCTCAGTTTAGTTCCAACACTAATTAAACACACCTGATCAAACTAATTGAGTCCTTCAGGCTTGTTTGAAACCTACAGGTAAGTGTGTTGGAGCAGGGTTGGAACTAAACTGTGCAAGGCTTCGGCACTCCAGGAATTGAGTTTGACACCCCTGGTGTAGACTATCGAAAAAATATACATCTTAAAGGGGCTAATAATTTTGACCTTAAAATGGCTTTTAAAAAGTTAAAAAATGCTTTTATTCTAGCCGAAATAAATCAAATTAGACTTTCTCCAGGAGAAAAAATATTATTAGACATACTATGAAATTCGGATATGATTTCCTTGCTCTAATAGACACCATTTGGGAAATATAAAAAAACAAAAACAAAAAACTTATTCAAAGAGGGGCTAATAATTCTGACTTCAACTGTATACAAGTTTCGGAATAAATATTTTTACATATTTATTATAGGTTAAATATGTTAAAGTTAATAAAATTGTATTTTTTTAGCTTTCTTCTCACTGTTTTTACACCAATGAGCCAAATTTTTAAATCTTGTCTCGGGCCCCTCAACCCTATGGGCTGGCACTGCCTATTCCTCTTTTTTTTATAAGAAGAGAGAAGAGAACAAAGCGTCACTGCTTGAATTTACTCCGCAACGTTTAACTTTTAATGGAGAGAACTCTCCTCAGGTGTTCGCAGAATTAGTTAATGAAGTTAATGACCAAATTGGCCACAATATTACCAGTTAAGTGCGTTTGATGTGAATTTGATTAGAACTCTAAATATGAGTAAAAAGTGTAAAACTCAAACATGGCGTTTGAATGAGATTGATGGTTAAGTGGAGAAGCTTTGGTAACAATGTTCAAATGCTTCTCAATAACCTTCTGTAATATATTTATTTCCCATTTTCAGTGTTATATTTCATCTGCAACAACAATGTGAACTGTCATAAAGACGTAATTTGGTCATTAACTTCATTAACTAATTCTGCGAACACCTGAGGAGAGTTCTCTCCATGAAAAACACACAAATGGCAGATTAAATTGCTGCTTCTCCAATATGGTATTAAATATGACAGAAATGTGGATGATGCGACAAGATTACTGACAGGGCACGCAACTAAGTAACATAATCATTAATGATGAAGTGGTATGTCCCAAAGCTTGTATACTCTTCTCTTACACACACTCAATATACATTTTATTCACAAAATAGTACATATTAATAGGATGTACCATATCGTCACCTTAGAATTATAAGGTTCTATCTGACATTTTTTTCAAAATTCAGTTACTGACATATTCCTATTAAATGACAACTTATTTACATCATGGGATGTTTTTTAATAAGTTGTTTACTTATTAAAAAGACCTTTTAATTATGTTACACACATACTGTTTGCTATGGAATGCAAAACTTTGAAGCTCAGTATCTCAAATTCCTTCAGAACGCAGACAGAACCTTATAATTCCAAGGTGACGATGTGTACAGTTAATGTTTACAATTCTAAAAGAGATGATGAGACTTAGCATGGTGCGTCTGGTGTGAGACCCTCCTTTAAAAAGTAAAAAAAAAAAGTGTGCATTCCAGACAGTTGTGAATACTCAAGACGAATGGCAAAGACTAAAATATAAAGTTGCAAATAATGTTCAGTTTCATGCACAGAGTGACTGTTTCACTTAATAAGACCTCTGTGTATGGTCAGAGGTGTAAGGCACAGTTGAGATAAAAAAACAGAACTTGATACATAATATGACCATCATTAAAAAAATTTGAAATTTTTAAGCTCACATAACTCACACAAAAATGAGCAAACCTACTAAAAATAACTGCCTTTTTAAAACTAATGCAAAATAAAATGAGAAAAGGGAAGCTTAAAGTAAGAAAAGCGGAGGTGAACATTTTTGGAGAAGCACAAGTGGCAAAACCAGAACTTCAGAGCTCATAACCTCCATTAGCGGACGAGCTGAGCGACTATCTGGCAAACAAACGCAGACTGAAAATCTCTGTCTAATTAAAGAGGATGTGCCTGCTTTGTCCTCTAATGCTGAGTAAACATAATAAAGCCTGGCTCCAGTCCTTTTAGTTTGCTCTTCTGTCATAATTTAAATACGTCTTAACAAAGGCCATTAGGTCTTTGTGACATTCATTCAGACTGAGGACCAGACAAACCAGCATTTATAATGGAGTCTGTCTACAGGGCACACTTCACATGCTGACAGTAAGATTGCTTAAAGCGAATACTTTCAGTGCCGGATGTGAAACCTGTAGGGTACTAATAAATCTACTCATCACTGTTACACATGTGGACATAGCTTCAAGTATATTTTGAATGTTTTGGAGGGATATAAAGTAAAGAAAGCATATCATCTTGAACGGGGATCGAGCTTTCTGTGTTGCGGCCCCAAGGCTATGGAACACATAACTCTCCCGTTGAACATCAGGATTTCTTCATCCTTGGATACTTTTAAATCTGACTTGAAGATGTATTTTTACTCCCTTGCCTTTGAGTGACTCATACATGTAATTTCTATATTGTATTTTAGTATTACATATATACATATTTCTTTTTCTTACATTTTTAATACAAGTTTTATTTTTTATTTTCTTAAATATTTTATCTCATTGTAAAGCACTTTAGATCAACTACGGTTGTATAAAATTGTGCGCTATAAATAAAGTTTGCCTTGCATTGCCTTGCCTTAAACCAGTTGTCAATTACGGCATACATAATATACTGTAGCTTTAATGTTTTCTAAAAGAAAATAATATTAATAATATATAAGCACTGCCAACATTTTAAATATTTATCTTTTGTATTTTATTTTTATATTTGTAAATTTTGTAAAATATATTTTTTTACATTTTAAACATAAAATAAAATAAACAAAATAAAAAAGATATATAATAAATTAACAAACCATCAAATCTAATAAATTAATAAATAAAAAAATAATAAAATTATAAAATAAAATGCTTTTTAATTTTTTTTATAGTTCATGATTTTTTTTTTGTTTTTTGGTTATTCTATAGACCTTGATGACATATACAAGAATTAAACTGAACAGAGTTATTTACAGTTGTAAATAATAAGTACCTTTGTATTATGCAAATGCATGAATGGGCCAAGTTGCAGACATGATTTATGTTTAGTGACAACCCTCTTCATTTGCCTCCTAAAATGGGCAACCATGAACAGGAAGTGTCAAATTAATGTACGCTCATTCAAACGTCATGTTGTGAAACTTGGTCAGATTTGATTTATGTTTTTGTAGCTGAGAAAACATATGGAGGATCTTAGAAACACTGCACGCGTCTCTGCTGTGACTCAGATCCACTGCTTCAGGCAGGAATTGACAACCAATTATCTCTTCCGTCATCTTTAAAAACCGAAATCACACTAAACTTGCTCTGGTCACACCACTAGAGACTGGGATGATGAGAGGAACAATGACTAAATGTGAATAAAAGCGCAAAACAGATTTAAAAGTATGCTGTGATGTTTCAAAATGTGTCAGAAACAATTACTCTACACCAGGGGTACCCAAACTTTTTCGTTTGAAGGGGCAAAAACCAAACAACATTATGACCAGTGGGTCAAAGGTAAATAAACCGAACTATATTACATAAAATTTGCAATGGGTAATTTCCTAATTTTTAAAATAATATTTCAAAATAAATAGAAAACATTACTTTAAATCATTTTAGCTAATGCACTTAATGCATAAAAAAAATGAAAACATAAACAATTACATGCATACTACAGTGGAGTTAAATTCTGAATACACTAGTCAAGCAGAATCTTCCTTTTTTTTGCTCACCAAAGTCTCTGCATCGTCGAGTAACGGTGTGTACATTTAAACTAAATCTGACTAATTTACACCATTAAATTGAAGATGCGCAGACATTTTGAAAATGCACATAAAAAACATGTGCATAACTGAGTAGGATAAACTTTTTATTCGATAAGATAAACTGTGATAAAAACACTTTTACCGAACAAATTCAAGTAAGCACATTAAAAAAGTCATGCTATTTTGTTATAAGAGATCATGTGAATTGAAAACGTGTGTGAATAGACAAACCAGCAGCTGAGCACATTGTAAAACACCTGAATGTTGTTTCACGCCTTCTAAGGTCACTGTGCACTCACTGTTTGTCAAACTTGCCTTCTGAGGCACAAGTCATTTATTACATAAAGAAAAGATTCACGCAGCTTCTCCTACCACAGCAAATTACATTTTTACTTTTGATATTTGGTGCCAGTTAATCAGGAAGTGACGATTTTGTTCACTTTGACTTGTTGTGTGAAAACGCTGCTTTATTCGCACATCTTTATGCGATAATCCAGTTTTGCGCAAAAAGTGAATTCGCATTTTGATGGAAACACAGCTACTGATTCAACTTGAAATAGACCCCTAAAAGTTGAAATTTTTTAAACGTACAAATTATTGTAAACACAAAAGACGTGAAATGTAAATGTATGTGAAAAGGATGTCCATCAAGCACATGTTTACATAGAAAAGCAATGAAGAATTATCATATTGGAACTTAACTTAAAATTATAAGGGAAATCCCTACACAGCTTTTTTTTTTTTTTAAGTTGACTCAACTTGACAAGTTGACAAGTTGAGTCAACCACAGAACTTGAGTTAAAAGTTGAGTCAACTCAAAAAAGCTGTGCAGCAATTTGCTTTACAATTAAAATTTTTTAGTGCTGCAAATCGACATCCAAAGCCATGTCTTTAATATCCATGAAAGCCCACTAGACAACATCACGATTTAATTCAATTCATCTTTACTACAATAAATCACGCAACATTCACCAGAGAGAAAACACTATAGTACAGATACTAATTACAATACCAAACTAAAAATAGAAGGTAGGCTGTTGAAGTTTGCCTGCCATTCTCTGTCTAAATAGCCCCAACGAATGTGTTGATAATGTAATCCTTCCTGTGCGAACAGGTTTGCAATTGACAGGCAGGAAAGACGGCCTATCTTAATGTTTAGACCGAATGTTTTAATTAGACAAACTTTTCTTGGTCCTATGCCAAGAATATTAAAATGATGACCTTAATCTTATATAATCCGTAAAACATATAATATTTTTGGCTGGAGACTTCCGGTCTCATTCACTTCCATGTTCGTTATGCAGCTTGATGTTGCAAACTGACCTTTTCTTATTATATTATTCTACTTTTTATGTCAAGTCATGAACACAATTGTTTGTTTTCCGCCGTTTATTATTCCTAGTTATTTCTTTCATAGGCAACTGAATAGGAAGTTCTAAAACAAAAACAAAACAAGCACACTTCCATCTCACAGAATAAGTTCAATAAAATACATATAAACACATTTGGACTGCTTAATTTAATGACAGGCAGTCATTAAACAATCACCTATTGCACCTTCAATGACATTTTATTTGCATGCAATGAGCCGAGAGCAACATTTCAGAAGTTCCCACTAGTTCTACTTGACTTTATTAAAATCTGTAGGGTACATCATAATGGGTTTTAAGTTTGTGAAGCAAGTAAAAAATAAAGTCCCCTGAGAAACATATGGGAATAACTGATCTACCAGGCTGCGCACTTACACTCCACAGTAGATATTTTTGTTATTCTTGAAGGAAATCCAAGGGTTATGTTTATTAAAGACAGCTGAACCACCGAGCGTGTAGGATATGACTTCTGACAGAGAAGAGAGACAGATTTAGTAAGGGGCCCCTGAACTTGATGCTGGATGCCTGCCAACTGCACGTGCACACGATAAGCAATATGAACAGTTTGAGTGAGTGTGTGTATGAGTGTGAGAGCGAAAGAGAGAGAGAAGGGCAAACTTGACACGTGAGAACATGAGTGCAAAAACAGCTCTATTCTTGGAAATCAGAAACAGAAAACACACTTCTTACTGCTTCATGTTTTTAAAATCAGTAAACAATGGCCCTACAAGGAGAAGAATAAGAATTACACAATTCTTTATTCCTCGATGTAAAATCTAGCTCGTGCAAACAAAACCACACATGACCTACGAGATTAGGTCAAGTTTAATTGTATAAAACGTCACGGTTACAATAACTCCTCAAGTGCATGGCCTGTATACATAGTTGGTGAACTTTTGGCTGTGAATGACGTGCTGCGATCACTTCAACCACTGTAGCCAAATCTGCAGATTGTTCCTGGAACTACACTGGAACTCTTGGCACAAATACTCCCCCAAGATGCCGCTTGCTTGTGCCAGTGAGAGCTTGAAATGTGCCAAGCATTCAGCCAATAGTAAGCTAGAGTTTGCCACTGAGAACAGAACCTTGACACACTGGCTGGTCCCAGATTCAGCTGTTGTTTCCTCTTGTTTCCTCAAATCATAAACAGCTGCTTCAGAAATGTCCTCACAAACAAGGAATCTGCCATAAGCCCTTAACCCGCCACAGAAAACCCTGGGCTAATTTGTCAAAGCCATCCACACAATAACATAATTTGTTTAATTTCAGTTCAACTGAGCAATGAATGTGCTTGATGGCACAACTCTTAGAGAAATGGTTTACATGGAAATGAAATATTCCTCACCATTTACTCACACTCCAGTGGTTTTAAATTTGTATGATCAGAGAGAAAAAACACACATAGACTTGTCATTTATTTACTGTTACTCTTCTATGATTTGAAGGGTTTCTTTCAATTCGAACGGCATCTATGCTTATGTTCGTCTGTTTCTTTCTAATCCAGAGGTCTCCATAATCCTGGACCAGGCCGTATCCTGAGTAGAGGCTGAGGTTCTAATGAAGGAAGAGCATGAGACTGATTCCTGAAAGACCCCAGTGACAGACGAGTCTCCGCATTGATCCTGTAGGCCAGCCTGAACACCAGCCAGTGACCTACTCACACCTGCTGCTTCTCTATAATGACCGTCTAGCCTTCTCCAGCCTCCGGCACCTAGACTGCAGCTCTGCACAAAAAGTTTGGCCAGAGGGGAAATGGTTGCGCCCAACTGAGCATGGTTTCTCTTGAGGTTTTTTTTCTTTACTTTCATCAATTGGTGAAGTTTGTTCCACTGTCGCTACTTGGTTTGGGACTTGTAGAGCCGCCATCGATGGACTTTCTTTTCAGTGTTTGGACTTTCAGCAGTGAAAATTAAACCACACTGAACAGAACTAAACCGAACTTCAACTCTGAAAAGAAACTGGACTGACAAAGTTTCAATTTACTAAAACTTTTTTTTTTAAGCTGCCTTGACACAATCTACATTGAAAAAATGCTTTAAAAATAAATAATTGAATTTTATCCTCATATGCAAGTCACTTTGGATAAAAACATCTGCTAAATACAGTAAACGTAAAATGTAACCTTCGTTCTTCTCTCGAACACATAACAAAATACTATGGAAGTCAGTTGTTACCAGTTTAAATTTTCTCCATAGTACGACAAACAAATACTATTGAAGTCAATGATTAGCAGTTTCCAACATTTTGACCTCTTTTGTGTTCAACAGAAGACAGAAAACTCAAACAGGTTTGGAACAAGTGGAGGATGAGTAAATGATGCCAAAAGTTTAATTTTGAGGTAAAATATGCCTTTAAGAGCCCATTCCCAAACATCTATATTCCATTTGAAACAACATTTTTCAAGCCATCAAGTGGAAATAATATCAATTAGTTTAAAAGAGGTTCTGCAAATATCAAATAGTTAATCAAAAACCAAAAGAGTCAATCATTCTAATATAATTATAGCATTACAAAACAAATATAAAATAGATTACAGTCAGCATGAATCATATATTAATGTTTTATTGCATGTCATTTATTTTCCAGGCAGACATCAAGACTCCTCCCTGATAACCGAATCTACTTTTATAGGAAGATCCACATGCTTGAGTCAACGATACAGTTCAAAAGTGTGTGTGTGTGTGTGTGTGTGCGCGCGCTTTCGGATTTCACCCAAATAGCCACTTAGCGATCAGTCACTGTGACCGAGTACAAGACAAACCAGGTACCTAAAGTACAGCAGACATCACTATGGCCTAACCACAATTTATCAGTGTTCAACTTTTTTCAGCCTTTTTTCCGTCTAAACTAGAAGTCCAGCCAATGTGACAAAGCCACAACTAATGGCTCCATGTCCCATCGTTTTCAATTCTTTCCGTCATCCACACTGAAACAAGAAAAAAAAAATAATCGCTTCCATTCATTACTGCGCATGTGCACAGAAGACGACTTTACCTGCGTCACACCCACCTAGAGTTTATTTACTTTCCGTTTCTTTGAAACATTGCAGCAAAATTTCGCAATTCTCATCTGCTTCCGCCACTGAACAATAGCTCCTAGTAAACGTTCCATGCAATATGGCAAACCATTTTGACATTTCATCTATAAGCTGTCCTAGTATGTATTTTCTTGTTACTAGTAGTTTTTTTCAAATACTAGTATCTATTTAATTAAGTGCTAAATACTAGTGCCTATTCTTTAGATCCCAGTGCTTTTTAAAAATATACTAGCGCTGACTCATTAGACACTAGTTCTTTTTATTAGATACTAGTACGCATTCATTAGATACTAGTACCTAGTAAATATTTAATAAGCACTAGTATCTAAAAAATAAGTACTAGTACAAATAAAAAAATACTAGTATCTAATGAATGAGTACTAATGTCTAATGAATAAGTACTAGTATACTAGTACACTAGTACTAGTATACTAAAAATAATTACTATTATCTATTATTTAGCACTAGTACCAAATGATTAACTACTAGTGCCTAAAATATGTACTAGTCCTAGCTGGAATATATACTAGTCAAAACAACAGAATAGTTACTAGTCACTATTACAATGAGTACTAGTGTCTAATAAATAAGAACTGGTATCTATTTAATAAGTACTAGTATCTACCTAATAAGTTCTAGTATCTAATACATATGTACTAGCTTCTGCCTTCTATTTTAGAATTAAGAACTGCCTTTCTTTTGATGCTGAAAAAAAGCTGGTTGATGCAACATTTATGTCGATATAGGACTACAGTGATGTTATCTATATGCATGCATGTATCATCTCAACGTCTGCATGCACTGGATACTGTTTACCATGGTGAAGTGAGATTTATAACTAAATTTAAATCCTTTACTCATCACTGTATGCTGTATACTAGGGTAGGTTGGTCTGGTTGCTTTGTCCATTTGTAGCCTCAAGCATTGGCATATCTTTGTTTACAAATCTACACTGAGTTTACTTCCATCATATTTACAGAATTACATTTGTAAAAAGCCTGTCCTTAACTATGGCCTTCGGTCATGGGATATTTATTTACTGTCTGTTCCTAAAGTGCAGACTGAGATGGGGGAAGAAAGGCTTTTAAATACGCAGCACCTTTTGCAAGGAATAATCTAAAGTTGCAGTTGCAAGAATTGATTTCACTAAATGCAAAAAAATAAAAAATAAAAAAAATAAAATAGTATAATGATTTAGAAACTGAAATACAGGCTTGTGGATGTTTTGAATAGTTTGTTTGTCAATGTGTGATTCATGTTAACTGTCAATTGTTTTTTGTTTGTTAGACCCATATGACATGTATGCCTAACCTTGGCCAAGACACTCTTGTAAAAGAGGTTTTAAATCTCAATGTGTCTTTCCTGGTAAAATAAAGGTTATAATAATAACAGAAAGCATTCTAAATATCTTATTTACAATGTAATAACCAAGTTAGCTGAATTGGTCACATGACTAAAATGCGTGAGCGGTTTTAAAGCCTCCGGTTTCACAGTCCACACTGCTACATGAAAACGGCGTTTCAACTTTATCCACTTTGGACTGCGTTTTCAAAAATATATGTTTTTTTTTGGAAGGCCAAAATGGAGTAAAAGAATATGCACTAAAAGGTATTGGTCTGGACATGGCCTAATTAAAACAAAGGGTTTTGGACTCAAAGTTTCACCCTGAGTAGGACTACTCAAAAACTGTAAAAGTAAGAGTCTCACCTGACAGAATAATGTCATTGCGGAGGGCGCACACTGCATACTCTGATTTCGTGTACTCGGGATGTTTAGCAAGGGACGTCCACTCTCCCGTCACGGGATCGTAACATTCTGTGTATGGCAGATTGAACCCCCCCATCCGCTCACAACCTCCCACCACCACGATGACCTCAGAGAAACCAGTGGACCTGCAGAAAAGGAGGAGAAACAACATCTTAAGATAAGCACAGGCTCTGAAGTGGTGAAATAAAGAGATGATATCATCGGGAAGTGCTTCAGTTTCATTCCTGCAAAGGAACAATGAGCTCCTGCAATGACTCAAATCATAAATTATATCTTGCTACAGACTTTTTTTTTAACTGTTTACCCTATATAACAACCCTTTACTGTAATTTTGTTGTGAGATTTCTAATTTATAGACAATAAAAAGTGCATGTATTTAAATTATTAGCTCATAAAATAATGGAACTAATTTGTCTATCATGTTATTCTAATCCTCAGAGACCTTCGTTCATTTTAGGAACACAAATTAGGATATTTTAGATCTAATTTGAGAGCTCTCTCTCATTCGCCATAAACAGCAACAGTTCTGAAATGAAACAGTCCATGTGTCTATGGTGGTTTAACGGTTATAGGAAGCTCCAAAAACATTTGAGGAAAAAAAGGTAAAAAAGTGAAAGACACTGAAGAGAAAACATTAGCGAACAAAGACGTTTTTACAAATTTGTGGCACACAACAGTGTTCTTAGAGCTTTATATGATTACAGTTTAACTACTGCAAAGTCACATGGGATGTTTTTGGTTAATTTTCTGGACTTTGAACATCTTGTGTTTATGGAGGATAAGAAAGCTCTCAGATATCATTAAAATATATTATTTTTGTTCCAAAGATTGGTGAAGCTCTGGAATGACAATGCTGAGTAATTAATAACAGAATTTAAATTTTTAGGTAAATAAATTCTTTAATATTCTTAAAAAAAGTGAATGGACAACACAATCTCCCTGGAAAATAAGCTATCCCATACAATTAGACAAAAATGAGACAGATCTTTGAAAGAAAAGCAATCATAAAGACTTGCCCCTTGCACCAGGTCTAAACATTCAGTCAATAAAGCAAGGGTATAGACAACTTTACCACCAAATATTAAAACCGTAAATCCACCGCAAATCGTAAATCTATGAGATCTGTGCTATGATATTCTGATCCCCAAGTAAGTCTTGGGGCCTGTCCTAAAAACTGATTTATTTTTTCTTAAAAGAGACAGTTTAAACAAATATGAAATGCTGCTATATATTTATGTAACCTAAGGCAAAATGACTAAAAGTATTAAAGAAGATTTTTAGATAAAACTTTGTTCCAACGAATCAAGCAAATCAGAAAACTGGATAAACCAGTTCTGATGGGCCCAGTCACTCCTACTTGAAATGAGCCAGTTTACATGTTATTATGATCCTGTGATGCCAGGTTTGCCAACTCGTTCAACGCTTCAAGTACTGAAGGAAAACATTTCTACTCAAAAAGCACATGCACCAGTGTTTAAGACATGAATGAGCCAGGCAGAAAAAAAAGAGGCAAAAATAAAATCATTATGGTTTATCATAATTTATTAAAAAGGTAAGTGGAAGAAGTCTAGTTTATTCACTTTATAAATGCAAAAACTACATGTGTCTTGTCATTTTTGGTTGGTTGCTTGGGTGCATTTACGGCATTGCATGATTCTGTAAACAAACTGATAAATCAGTTATTTGACCCAGAAACAAACTATTCAGAAGAACATGTTTGCAAAAAGTAATCAGATTTCCCAATTTGCCCGAGGCCAAGCATTGCAGGTTATAATGTTTCATGCTTCATAAGAACTGTGTATTGTTAGAGCCACAGGTATTAATTTGCATTCTTGAATGCCTTTTTTGGATTCTCGTAAATATGATTACCATTGGCTTGATCCTTTTTAATCCTTCACTTTAAATTTACTGTAAGGCTTTATTACGTGACAAGCATGTATTTTATAATACATACATCAGTAAAATTCAATGTATTTGAGTTGAATGTGTCACTGAGAAATGAAGACACCAGCCATTTGAAATATTAGCGCACAATGCAACATTGTTTTCATTGAGTAAATGTATGTACACTAGGGCTGCACAATATTGGAAAAATCTGACATTGCGATATTTATTTTCTGTTATAAATGTTGCGATATGAATACAGTTTCACATAATTCATAAGACGGTTTCTTTTGGGGGGGGGGGGGTTCTAACAGTATTTAGGTACAGAAATTGAATAATCTTAATGCAAAACATACTTTTCTTACTTGGTTTTGTCTTGTTTGTAGGGCAAATATCTAAAAAATTCTTAGATCAAAGTGACAATAACGTTTTGTTTTTAACTTCAGAAGAAATAAATCAAAATGAGAACTTTTTCCTTAAAACAACCAGTGGGGTGAGTAAAATAGTCTTGTTTTCACTATGAAATGTAAATATTTGGATTAAAAACAAGATAAAAATTCTAAGTGAGAAAACCTTTTTTGTATAACTCATATAGATTCTGTGTAAACACAGTAATTAAATAAATTTCTGTAGCTGCAAAACGATATTTCGTGCAGCCCTAATGTACACTTGTGGTTTCTGAGGGTTGTATGTGTATGACTTTAAAGCACTAAATCCTTTTTAAATATGCTTTTCAATACAGACGCATGGGCAATATGGCATTTTTCTCCCAGCAGGGTGGAACATTAGGAAGCATGGTTAAACACTTTCAACCCCCAATGCAAGATACTGACTCCAAACACAGATAACGCCACCAGAACATAGATAATGCTTCTAAATACAGATAGACTCCCCATATTAGGATGCTGACTCTAAATACAGAAACTCCATATAAAGGTAATCGCCTCCAAGATAGTGCCTTTCCACATATAACTCCTACAAAGATCCTGTCCCAAAAATACAGATACTTCCTCCAAACACTGACATTTCCCTAATAAAAGACTGCCTACAAAACAAGACATGGCAATACTAAACAAAGACAAGATTTCCAACACAAAAGACCTCTTTTTTCTGATAAGAAATGTATAATGACTTCTTTGTTCATGATAGAGAGGGGAAACAACGCTAATTTTGATGAAATCTTGAGTGGAGTCTACCCATGCAAAGTCACCACTAATGACAGGAAGTTGTTATGTAGTTGGTATAATGTTCATGTGGATTTTCTGGTCTCGAGATAATGTATCCGTCCCAATGTTTTTTCACTTCCATGTACTCAGAAGTACAGTCACTAAGAAGTAATGATCATATAGAGTGTTGATCATGTGACAACTAATATTTTTAGCCATCATGTAAACTGTACCTGCGTGGTCTGGTACGTGGTGACATCATCTCATTGCCAAGTACGTGGTACCGACGTGCTTCATGCAGCAGCTGGTAACATTCTGGAGCATTCTGGATCAGTTTATCACCTTCCACCTGCAGGAGAGAAATTATCATCACACAATGATTGCTTGACCTCAAACCGGTTCCTGCATATATCTTCCTTGAGTCCAGCTATCTTGTTTAAATAATCTAGTTGTGTTATGAACAAGAAGAGCTTGACTTAAGTAGCACAAACATAAACACATCTGTTGATAGTCTTCAGGTGAACACCAAGACCTTGATTAGATGTTTCAGGTCTGTTTGCGTATCACTGTAGTGAAACTTGACAACTAGCTAAATTTTCAGTTCTTGGTTAATAACTGGTTTAATAACTCATGAAATATCCAAGGTGGAGCTTATTTTAAGTTGAGGACAAAAACAGGGCAGATTTCATCTTTCTTTAAGGCTTTTTACATCGCACTTAACCCAAAGTTATAATCACACTAAACACTATTTTCCCTCAGATAAAGAAACGTTTGCACTTGTAATTTAGTAGTGGGTATAGCACCACTTTTTACCTCAATTTTTGAATTCCTGCTACAGTTTTGCAGTTTTAAAGAGATCATCCAAAAATAAAAATTCTGACATTAATTATGTTGTTCATATCATGTTGTTCATATCCCCTGAAACTTTCATTCATCATCAGAGCACAAATTAAGATATTTTAGATCAAATCGGAAAGCTCCCTCATCCTCCATAGACAGCAACAAGCACCTATGGAGGATAAGAGAGCTCTTGGATTTCATCTAAAGTATCTTAATTTGTGTTCTGAAGATAAATGAAGGTTTCAGGGGATTGGAACGACATGAGGTTGAGACATTAACTAGTAATTAGACAAATATTTTGGGTGAACTTACCCTTTAACCCAACACAGCAGTGACAAACAACAATGCCCAAGGTAAACTATGTCTAGTGTGAATTGTAACATGCTATGCCATGTACCCACAGTTTAGAAGGGTGCAGGGTTAATTAGTAAAAGTCTTTTTGATTGCAACCAAGAGGTGCAGGATTGAAAATATTTTTGAAGGCCAAACAGTTTTGGATTTTAATTTTTCTAATTCCATCGCCCTGTAGTCAATGGACTTTATGGATGCTTTTGTGGTTAAATGCCTGAATTAATGTCCGCGTTTAACACAGCCTAGAGTTTTTATGTTCTATACTTTAATTTCCTCTAATTTCATTTTCCCTCCGCTTAGTCCTTTACTTATCAGGGTTTGCCACAGCGGAATGAACCACCAACTATTCCAGCATATGTTTTACACAGAGGATGCTCTTCCAGTTGCAACGCAGTTCTGGAAAACACCCATACACTCTTGCATGTCCTTGGACTGTGGGGAAAACTTAGAGCAACCATAGGAAACCCATGGAAACACGGGGAGAACATGCAAACTCCACAGAGAAATGCTTACTGACCTAGCCGGGACTCTAACCTCTGACCTTCTTGCTGTGAGGCGACAGTGCTAACCACTGAATCAACGTGCCACCCTTGCTATGGCAAAAAATTCTAACTTTTAGAAAAACAAACACAGTTGTTGAAAGCTGAAGCTTACTGATGACATTCGGGTCATGTGACTATATGGCGTAGTTTATAGCGATTTTTAGATTTTTTTTTTTTTACTTCTGCTGATTCCATACAGGTTTCAAAATTTCAAATAGAAATCTAAACAGAATCTAAAAATGTGGTTGTGCACAGGGTTTATTATCTGCAATAATCCAAAGGTCAAAAACAAAAAAATCTATTGGGTTTTTGTTGAAGAAAAACATCACTGAATGCACCATTTTCTCATTTCCGAGTTTCTCAGAAGCAGAAGTTGTCATAGTGTGGTAAACATAGAGCGCAGTGAATGGAAGAGTAAAACAAATTTTTTTTCTTTTTACAATGCTATTCCCTTAAAAAAAAAAAAAACTACATGATGATGGTGTTATCAAGACTTTCAAAAAAATGAAAACAAAACTGTGTGAGACGGCAGACAGAAGAGAGAACAATGTTATATGTACTGTCCTTCCCATACACTTTGCGTTTTAAATGCCTCGCACAAGTAATTCCTTAATTTTTTTGTAATTTGATACAAAGATGTTATAATACATATAAATGTTTCTCAGTTTTTTTATCAGAATATTAAAAACTTTCAAGGACTTTCATCTATAACTTTTTTTTTCGCTTTGAGCATTATAAACTCTGGATGGTGGATAGTAAAGCCCAAAGTGTCTACTTTCCAAAGATGCATGAACTGTAAATGTAGACTAAATTATTCAGCAACTGTTACTGAGAAAGTGCCTCAGAGGGTGAGGGAGAAAAGGACACAGATAGTCTTGGAAGACTTTTTGCATTAATGTGGTTTTGCATGCTATGCTATCTTCCTCAAATTTGAAATATAAACTCATGAGACACTTGGCCTTTAAGACATTTTTTTAGATTATTTAAGACTGCTTTTATGTGTTTGTATAAAAAAACTAATTGTATGAAAAAAAACTAATATATTGTACACAGTAATTTTCCTCTTCTCATTACCACATAATGTATAACATTTTATATATTTTTTAACATTGAAACTTTCTAGATGAATCATAGTAAAGCTCAAAGTGTCTTCTTTCCAATGAAACTTAATATTTGTGTGTAGCTCACTGGGGTCAAGATAGAACTGTTGCTATTTTAAATTAGGTAGGTGTAAATGCCCATAAACAGGGTGAATAAAATGCGTCATAACCAAGGATGCTCCGATCGATAGGCTGGAGATTGGTATCACCGATAACCACATTTACTGACTCGACTGATACTCGCTGATCTGGCCAATCTCATTAACCGATCGGAAGTGATTGTTTACACGCAGACGAAGACACGTGCGCTCCAGGTTATAAATACAGCACCTACAACACATGAGGAGGGAAATTATGTGTGAAGGCATGAGTTATTGCTGTGCTTACATTACAGCAGCTAAAACACATACAGATGCAGTGCGACCATTGATGTGACTCATGACAGTAATACTCTCTTAGTTGTTGCAAGTGCAGTCATTGTATATTCAGTGTTTTGAGCTGCTCTGATGTGAGCAGAGCAATCTCCCCTATCTTGTGCCTCATCCAACCCTTTAGTTTTTCCGGAAGCTCCGCAAGTCTCCAGCATATTCATAGCGGCTCTGTGACGCCTGCAAATTTGTTAAAGTACCTTGAAATAATAGATAAATAAAACTTTTTGAATATGTATTTTTAACAAGACTATTTATTATTTTAACTTCTTGTAACATACTTATTGCAATAAATACATTATGAAGCTTGAAGCATCAGAATCGGTACACGGTATCGGTCGATAACTATGACAAGGAGTTGGTACTCGGTATCGTTTGCAAAAATCTTGATCAGAGCATGTCTAGTCATAACTATATATAACCCACTTAACTGCATTATTTATTAAAAGCAACTCAGCAGAGCATTCCTGAATTTGCTCTAAAACGAATTTGAATGTGCCACTCACCGTCTGTACAAAATAGTTTGGATGTAGCAGAGGCAGTCGAACATGTTGAAGAAGATCTTTAAGCATGGGTCTACGGTACTCCACTCCATGGTAAACCCATCGCATCACTGCCTCGAAAACCACCTCTTCCCTGCAAATGGACAACTCATCACTAGCCAAGTATTCCTCCAGCTCGTCCTTGCGGAGGTCTTGAAACTCCTCATGCTGAGCCACTTCTGGAAAGTTCAGCAAGGCGAAAGTACGGCAACGACTGGCCAGCTGTTTGAGAGAGTGGGCATCTGCAAAGCGCTGGATCCCGAGGCAGTTGCAGGGGTCCAGTTGCTCTTCCAAGAATTTTGCACAAGCATCCCGCAATGTGGTGATCTGGAAGAGGCTGGAGGTCTCAAAGAGGAACTGGACGTTAAGCGTGGTGATACAGGCACGACCGGTGTAAACGTACTGCAGGAAGGTGTCCATAGCGTCCGCCTGGATGCCGTTGATCTCCACCACCATCTCCCGACTCTCCCGGTGGTCGTTGCAGAACATGGCACGAAAGTAGCTGCTGCAGGCTGACAATACAGCACGATGACATGGGAACTCGCGGCCCTGGACGCTGATGATCACGTCTGTAAAGAGGCGACTGTCACGGAACTCGTTGAAGACTTGTAAGACGCTCTCGGAGTGAGAGGAGCCAGAGGAAAAGTTGAAAACATCACTCAGGGTCTTTGTCTCCATCTCAAAGACTTTGCGTTTAATTGCTGGGGATTCTGGGACACCGCCAGAGTTCTCATGATTTAGACGGCGACCCAAAATGAGCACCATGACTGTTATCGGAAAGGAAACCTTCACAAACTTATAATCACTGCAGGAAAACCATCAACACCTGTAGAAGAACAACAGTTGTGATTAACAAACGCTACATTAGATGGATTCAATGCTAAAAAAGGGTCTACTTACAACAGAAACACTGCTTATTAGGAATTTTTAATACAAAAAATGAGGTCTTAACGCAGTTCAAAATGTGTAAATAACCCCAAAACACTGGTATTATAACTGTAATACACTTAAAAATAAGAGTAACAATCGGTCACAAAGGTCATGACAACTAAAATAAAAACAAAAAAAAACAAACATGATAAAACTAATAACCACTTTTACACAATCATGACAGAAAATAAAGGCATTGGGTTTAAAAAGTATCTGTAAAGGTTAATAGAGCACACTGAACACACTGGAATACGTCAAGGCATGTGACTGGTAGAAAAAACTAAATAAAATCTATTCCTCAAGGCAACAGTGCACAGATACAAAAGCTGGAGTTGAGAGATAGAGTGAGTGAGAAAGCAGAAAGAGCTTGCGCAATCTTTTTTTTTAAGTCACTCAGGTTTGTTTTGTTGTGGAAGTAAAAATAAAGGAACATGAACTGTTGCTCAATATTTCCTTTATCAGCTGAATCAGTTGGCGAGCAAAACATGCCCCATGCGGACTGAATGATGACATCATGTAAATGAAACCAATTATAGAAGACTTCTACTCCATAAAAGGCTTTAAACCACAGATAAATTATTTCCAAGTATTTAGAGAGACCACCTTTATAAATTATTAGGGTAAAGTTTGTTCCTATATTGTTTACCATGGTACTTTAAATATTCGGCTTGAAATCCCACGCAAGTATGACTTTAAAAGAACATTAGCACTAATGTCGTGTAATCTTCACACACTATATAATTGAATGTGAACAATGTTGTACTTTGAAAGCCATTGGCTGCTAATATGATTTAACTATTTAGAATTTGCAAAGAATATTTTTATGAAATTATATTATTAGGGAGAAAGTCCGAATGTCCAAATATAAAACTAAATTTACCACAATTCATCAAATTGTCTGCTGGACAATCCAATGCTCGTTCTGGGTACTGATGCTGGTCCTTAGATGTTTTACCACAGTATTCTTAGACATTCTCATACAGATTCTGAATAGACAGTTTTAAAACTTTTACCTGCCAACTGAATTTTTATTTAAGAAATACCTCATGCAAAGGGAAAAAATAGCATTAAGTCAGAATTACATACATCCACAAATACTGTATATTAATAAACATATTTTTTATATAAGCAATAATAAGTAATAAACCTGGAATTACGTTTTGTCTCGAAGATATATAATCCTTGCATGATTGAGGTAAAGTTGGTTTTATATTCCCACATTCGTTCAGTGACAACTTGTAACACGCTCTCTATTGTTTACCATGCTATTTTGAATATGCGGTCTGAAATCACATGTAAAATGACCTCAAAACAACATCAGCACTATTTAATTGATTGTGAACAGTGTTGTACTTTGATAGCCATTGGCCGCTAACATGATTTCCCCATGTAAAATTTGCAAAGAATACTTTTCTGAAAATATATAAAGGAGAAAGTATGAATGTTTGAATATAAAACAAACTTTACCTCAAGTTATAAATAGGCCTACTGGACAATCAGCCTAATTGCTGGTTCTGGGTGCAAATACCTACCCAGGTACCCAGGACAACTGTACTGATGCTGGCCTTAGATGTTATGCTATAGTATTCCAGGACTAGGTAACCGGCCAGGCCATACATTTTTATATAGATTCGGAATAGACACAGCCTTAAAAACTTTCACATGCCAACTAAATTTTTTATTTAAAAATACCTTATGCAAAGAAAAAATATTATTAACACAAAACCACATATATCTATAAACACTGTACATTAATAGAAATACTTATATATAAGCAATAATAAATAGTAAACCTGGAATTACGTTATGTCTTGAAGATATATAATCCATGCAGGATTCCTAGGTACCCAGGAGAACTGTACTGATGCTGGTCTTAGATGTTGTACTATAGTATTCCAGGACTTGGAAACCGGCCAGGCCATACATTTTCATCTAGATTCTTAGAACTTAAAACTTTGACCTCTTAACTGAATATGTTATTATAATTTGTTTTTGAATAGTTATTAAAAACACCTCGTGCAAAAACAATATTATTAACACAAACCTATACATCTACACATACTGTATATTAATAAACATATTTATATATAAGCAATAATAAGTAATAAACTTGGAATTACGTGATGTCATGACGATATAATCGTTGCATGTTAAAGCGCCATAACGTGACGCAGATTAACTTACACGATACATTCGTCAACAACGGACGCTTTAAATGTTCATCATATATCGCATTACACAGACCTGATAATCTCAAACATTAGTCTTTCCAGGTTAAAAAGCAAAACAATACATGGAATAATTATTTTTCTCACCTTATCCCCAAGAGACCAACTTTCTGGAAAACATTAAAAATAACAGCAAGGGTTAAAAATCCTCGAAAGTAGTCGCTGTTAAACAAATCCGGTTTGTTTCTGAAAAGAAATCCATGAGTATGAGCACTTGTGCATGTCAGCGTGGAGTTTTCTTTGTTAACGTCTGTCTCTTAACCGCTCTCTGCGTGTTCTGGCACAAAGAACTCAAAACACAGCTCTGGGCTTCGGTTATGTCAGCTGTTCTCCGTGGTGTTCAGGGGAAATGTAGTTCTGTCATCGTACAACCTCCCATTGAGACAAGCAAAGGAAAACAACATATCCCATAAGTCCACGCAGAAGAATTTCCATGTGGATGGCTGTTGTTTGCAAACAAAAACCAGACGGTTTGTGTCATGTTGTTGTCGTCACGCAAAGTTTAACAGAATTTGCATCTTATTACATTGACGTATATTGTAAATGTTAATACAATAACATATAATATCGATATCTAAAAGCGACACATTATCCATTATGCTTTAAATGCACATCTTTGTACAGTGCATTAGTATTACTAATTAATTAGCACATTTGTCGTTCTTTCTGTAACTGTAAAATGTCAACCTGATAGTAAAAATACAACTGTTTTAAAATATAGATATTAAACAGGTAGTTCTCTAGACATTTGGAAACGGAAAAACCCGTGACGTATTACTAGAAACTTGATCTTCCTTGTGTTAACTTACCATCATGGACTTGAATAATATACTTAAATAATATGTAGATTATGACATATGACTTATGTTATTATATGCATTATATATACGTTTTGTGAAATATGCATAAAAATAATTAATTTTAATGTTTTATTTAAAACGACAAGGAAAAACAATCAGCCTTTTTAAAAGACGCCACCAGCTCCATCTTGTGGACATTAACCATGCAGTGTTTCGCGCGCACATTTTCTGTCATCGACTGGATAGCTCATACAGGTTAGACACAATATTTTACACATACTACAGTATTAATAATGAATAATTTGTAATCTTCTTCGATCAACGATTCATTTGAACACCAATGTAGGCTATGAAATTAATTTCTCAGCAGCACTGCCATTTTTTTTATCAAGACACATTGAGAAACCATTTTGTATTTGTTCTAACGTTAAATAACTTTTATCAATACAAACATCGGTAGTTTAATACATTTGTTTTCATACACTTCTCCAACATTGCAGATAGTTTGAATTTGTCTCCATTAATATTTACAAAACCTATTTTAGGTTTCAAGATACAATAAATGAAGGAATCTGGTTTTCGAAAATAACAAAACAAGCAGCATTTGTAAGTACAACTCGTAATTCATAACATGTACACTGTTAAAACAGTGGTCTTAGAGACCGTTCACCCAAAAATAAACATTGACTCACTATTTACTAACCTTCAATTTACAAACACAGTAGAAATGCTGGCTTCCACACAATTGATTTGTTTAAAGACATCATGAATGAATAGCTTATAGTTTTTACAAATTTGAGTGGATTAAACATAAAACAATTAAGTTGTTAATAAAATTTGTTCTCATAGCCTGGCATTACTTTTTTATCAAGACAAATAGACAAATCATTTTGTATTTAAAGAAACTTATCAATACAAACATACTGTAGGTGGTTTAATCTATTTATTTTCATACACTTCTTAAACATTTCCGATAGCTTGAGTTTGTCTCCATGAATATTTACAAAACCTATTTCAGGTTTCAAAATACAAAATCAATGCAAATAAAAGAATCTGGTTTTCGCAATTAAAAATGGCACCATTTGTAAGTAGTTGCAACTCGTAATTCACTATATGTACTCTGAAAAAAAACTAACAGTTTTAGAGACAGTTCACCCAAAAATGGTTATAATGCCAATTCTCCATAATGGACAGATTTTACGCTGAACGTCATCATTACTTATTTTTCTTTTAAAACAACATTCTCAAAGTGTTATCAACATTTTTATGCCCATACAAAACAATCTAATTTCTTCTGTCCAAACACGAACAGAACGTTTGTTTATTCCTACATATTTATTTCTTTAACATGCAACATTTGAGTTTAATCTTTCAAAAAATGTATAATAAACTCATTAATAGTCAAGCAAACAAATCATTGCAGATAATGTACGCTGTAAAAAAATCCTCAAAATTCCGTCATGTTGTCCCAATACAAATAAGTTAACTTAATAATTTTTACAAATTTAAGTGGATTGAACATAAAACAATTAAGTCTCCCCAATGACATCTGAAGAATTGTGTTGTTTGGGCTCATTGTGAATAAGTAGTTTGAACAAGCAACAAAATATTTTTTTGAGTGAACCTTTATGACTTTTTTTTTGTTAAACACAGAAAGATATTTTGAAGAATGTTAGTAACTATTGACATCCATAGTAGGAAAAATAAATACTATGGGTTGTTCAAAGTTTGACTTTTTATTCACAGGCAAAATTTAAAGATAAAAGAAATTAAAGGTTGCCAGATTCCAGCATAAAAAAGAAATATTTTTTATTCAATAGAAGAAACTCAAAAAGGTGTGAAAAAGGTTGAATAAATAACATGAAAAAACATTCAACAACTTGACAAGCTCCACAGATTTTAGGTTCACTCAATTTTGCTCTTCAAAATATTATTATTTTTTTTGTTATTGCTGTTTTTATTATTATCCTTATTATTAGTTGAACCAAATACTCAAACATTTAAATTAATAATCATGGCTCAATTTGTGTTTATTGGTCAAGTCGAGATTAGCTTTTCTGAATGTTCATATTGAAATTATGCACTGATTTAATGTTATAAGATACATTTATGTAGACTTAATATAAGTAGCCCTCTTAGCCATACAAGTATTTTTCCTTAAAGGGATAGTTTACACAAAAATGAAAATTCTGTCATTATTTACTCTTTCTTTTCTCATTTCAAATCTTTGAGTTTCTTTCATCTGTTTAACACAAAACAGATATTATTAGAAATATGGCAAACATGTATATTATGCAAATCAATGGTTACCAATTTTCAGCTTTCTTCAGAACATATTTATTTGTGTTCAGCAGAAAAAAACTCATAAAGGTCTGAGTCAGGTTACCACTTGTCGGTAAGTAAATAGTAAGTACATTTCCATTTTGGGGTGAACCATCCCTTTAAGAACATTAGTTTAAGCACATCTGATAGAAGATAAACATGAGCCAGTTTCTGAATAAAGCATATCAACTCTGGAATTGACTTTTAGTTTTTTTAATTTTTATTATTTAATGTGGGCGATCAAGAAGGTCTCTGGTTCGAGTCCCGGTTGGGTCAGTGAGAGGGGTCTGAATGCAGACCTGGTGCAGGATCTGAGCTGCATCCAATTCTTTTTATTGGGCTCACCTAACCCCACCCCTAACCCTACCAATCACAGTGATGTTATTCGCTCCATTTAAGTGCATTGTGTCTGACATTGCATTGCTGAGTGATGCAATCTCATCTTGCATCATAAAGGCTGCATCCAGATATTATTGGGGTCAGTTGGCATTTCTGTATGGAGTTTGCATGTTCTCCCTATGTTGGTGTGGGTTTCCTCCATGTGCTCCGGTTTCCCCCACAGTCTAAAGACATGCAGTATAGGTGAATTGAATAAATTAAATTGGTCGTAGTGTATGAGTGTGTGTGTAAATGAGTGTGTATGGATGTTTCCTAGTACTGGGTTGCAGCTGGAAGGGCATCCGCTGTGTAAAACATATGCTAGATAAGTTGGCGGTTCATTCCGCTGTGGCAACCCCTGATGTATAAAGGTAGCCGAAGGAAAATTAATGAATAAATAAATGATTGATAGCCTTAGAGTTTTTAATACCAAAACACACAGTGTAGATACATAACACCATAATAAACACATCAAATGTATTTATAATAATGTAATAAAGTCAATTTCATTCATATCCTTGATTATTCTCACATATTATTCTTACAAACTACACAGTTGAGCATCAGTACAGCTTACTCCTTTAAAAAGTTTCATCACAACAAACCCAACATCCCTCTCAAATGTCTTCTCCACAGGTTTGAACGCGCATCTTTATATCACAGGTGTGATTTCTGTGGGTCTGTTCAGCCGAAAGAACTGTATCAAAACCCTGCACAGTTCTCTATAGCGCAGCCCGTACAGATACGGAGCAAAGGCTTTGGGCAGGACCAGCAGGACGTTACACACCACCAAGGACATCCACAGGTTTGCTCGGAGGTCCACGGTCTCACTTTTATGGCAAAGCATCAGCTCAATCACTAACACCAGCAGAGGACAGAAAGCCAAGAAAAGGTGGAGATAATGAATAAGAAAAGTTCCTCTAGCGCGGGACCAGGCCTCGCCTTTCCACACGCCTGAGGGACGGGTGCAAAAGTAGAGGATGAGATAACCAGACAACACCAAGAGGAGGATGAAGATGATACCAGTGATCGTCAGGAGCATGGACACGTGCAGAGGGCGAAAATGGCTAACGGTTAACACAATCAGCAAAGGTAAGGAGCAAAGATGGAGGGCGCAGGGACCTGTACTATGGTACCACAAAAACATCCCAACAGCAGCTGCGGGAAAAAAGACTGAGATGGCCCAGATGATGGCAACTGCTCCGTAGGTTCTCGAGACGGGCCAAACTGCAAGGTAACGAAGAGGTGCCAACACAGCAAAGCAGGTATCCAGCACCATTGCTGTAATACTGAGCACCCCACAGCTGTATAGAATTGCTGATAGGAACAGCAGAACAGCACACGGCCACTCGGTCATCAGCACACCAGCCGAATTAATGCAGGCACTCAAGATGATCATGCAAACGAAGAGCAGGTCGCTGAAGAGCAGATTGGCCAGAAGAAGGTATCGGGTTTGCTGCCGCAGGTTGACGCGGGACAGGATACGCACTAGAAGAACTGGAGTGGTTAACAAAATAGCCAGCAATGCCAAAATGGGGCACACCTGAAGCACCCTCATGTGGCAGGGAGGGAGGAATCCATGCCATTCATGCGCAAACATCTCCGCCGGGCTTTCTGAAGAGTTCGAAGAATTGGAGGAAAGCCTGTGAAGCTCAGCCCGACCTGATTTGTTGTACCAATTGCCAAAGGAACAAAGCAGAGATAAGAAAAGATCCTCCGCAACTAGGTAGAAACGCTCAGACTTTCCCTCCATCAAGGTTTCCATCTCTTGGCATGTGTTTGTGCATCTAATCCAGGACAGAAAGAGCAATGGATTGGTACGGGTAAATGCATCTCTCTCTCTCTCTCTCTCTCTTCTTTTTTTTTTTTACAGACAGTGGTGACAGGTGTGGATTTGATGGTTTCCTTGGAGATGGAGAAACAGGTAAACAGCACTTCACAGCTAAATGGATCAGAATGACACTCTGGGATTTGCACCAATGCATAAATATTGATATGCCTTCCTAGAATCCGAAGTATTGCATAACATTTACACTGTTATTTTTGGAACTGATTGACTGTTTAACTTGGAGGACTAAGTGCCAGACTGGTTAAACATTGAGCGCTTGAGGAAATCGGAGAACAGAAAAAAACACAATCCAGTAAAAAAAAAAACTATAATGTAAATTTATTTGTTTTACCAACAGAACAAAACAACATTATCATATTGACTTTTGCCCACATGAGTTTAAATCAATATTGTGAGCATGAATAACAACATGTACATTGTAAAAAAAAGTCTTTAGCTCATGATTCATGGGTGTTTTCTGTTTATGTGTGCTTCTGAATCACATTAATTTTATGTTAAAAAATATAACAACTTGATTTTGTTGACCTTTTCTGAAGTTTGAAACAATTGATTGAACAAGAAATAACACAGGGGTGAGGCAGTGGCGTAGTATGTAGAGCTGTCGCCTCACAGCAAGAAGGTCGCTGGTTCGAACCTCGGCTCAGTTGGCGTATCTGTGTGGAGTTTGCATGTTCTCCCTGCCTTCGCGTGGGTTTATTCCAGGTTCTCCGGTTTCCCCCACAGTCCAAAGACATGCGGTACAGGTGAATTTGGTAGGCTAAATTGTCCGTAGTGTATGAGTGTGTGTGTGTGAATGTGTGTGTTGCGGCTGGAAGGGCATCCGCTGCGTAAAAACTTGCTGGATAAGTTGCCGGTTCATTCCGCTGTGGCGACCCTAGATTAATAAAGGGATTAAGCCGACAAGAAAGTGAATTAATGAAGAAATAACACAAATGAAAATAAATATGTGCAATAACAGGAAAAGGAATGGCAACCGGTTTTTGTTCCAATATCAATATCAATACAATGTCAATACACGGACCACTTTGCACAGCAGATATTAAGCTCTCATAATGCAATTCGAAAGTGTAAATAATGAGAAATCATACCTGGGAGATTCTCACAAAAATAATAAAGATAGAAAGCTAAAATCATTTAAATAAGCCTTAGTCGCTTTAGGATTTTCCAAAAAAAAATCTTGGTCTTAGATGGCACAAAATGTGCTTTATTAATAATACATTTTAATAGTATTACTATTATTCTTGTATGTAATGTAATGTGTATTTATATAGCGCATTTTTTGCGTATGGCCATACACTTTACAATCATAGGAGGGGGTCTCTCCACACCACCACCAGTGTGTAGTACCACTTGGATGATGCGACAGCAGCCACAGGACAGCTGCGCCTGTGCGCTCGCCTCACACTAGCTATAGGTGGATGGGGATGATTGAGAGGCCATGATGGGTGAGGGTTAATAGAGGAATTTGGCTGCAGAGAGAATTTTTAATGACCACAGAGAGTCAGAACCTCGGTTTAAAGTCTCATCCGAAAGACGGCCCTCACTGACATTATGGTGTCCCTTTTACCATCCTGGGGCATTTGAACTCACTCAGACCGCAGGTTGAGCGCCCCCTGCTGGCCTCACTAACACCACTTTCAACAGCAACCTAGTTTTCCAATGTGGTCTCCCATGCAGGTATTGACCAGGCCCAGCCCTGCTTAGCTTCTGAGAGTAACCGGCCATAGACTGAGGGGTGATATCTGATTTAAAAATTTTCCATGATGCCTGCAGGCTAATCTTCATAACGATTATGAAATTTCTTTGGAAAATATTAGGATTAATTACGTTTTTAAAAAGATTGGAAAATAGATTAGATTTTTTTGTTGGACACATTTTGTGAGATTCCCCCTGTTACACATGATATATTGTTATGTTATGATGAATAAATGCACATATTATAACGTTTTTTTAAATAATAAGAAAATATAAAAATGTTTTCATTTAAAACTAAATATAGAATATTTATTTCGAGATCCCTTACCAAATGTTGCTTAAAGTCCTCGTGAACCGAAATCTGCGACAGTTCTACTTTTTGTAATGTGACGCAGTTGCTAGAGAAATGGAATATTAAATGAGCAAACAGTGTGCGTGGCTTATTTTTTTAAAACCGTGGGCTAATTGGATATTGTAAAGTAGGCATTTCATTCAGAAGGATCAGGTTTTAGGAGAGTTATTACAACCTAACAAACATCTACTCACCATTTTTGTTTATTGTCAAAACTGACAGTTGGAGCAACGTTAGCCTCAAAGTCACGTAATCTGATAAAAAACAAACAAACAGGAAGTGCTTTTCAGATTTCAATTAAAGATTAGAAGGGCAAACTATTTATTTCTTTATGATATGTACAGATGAATTGTTCACCACTAACCTAAAGGTCCCATGAAATTAAAATAAGTCTTTTAGATGTTAGTATCAGTATTGTTCATTTTTAGGATATCTATAAGCTAGTGTGCTTCAAAACAGTGACAATATTCACGTTTTAAAAATATAAAACTGATATAAACATATGAAGTAAATAAATATAGTTTGTCTCTTCCACCTAAATGGATCAACGGTTTTATTCACGTCACTTCATTCTACAGATTCTCATAAAATCTTGACCAATCAAATGCTCTCTTGCATCTGACATGCTCCGCCCCCTTCAAGCCGCTTCTCATTTGCTTTTTATTAGATGCACTTGAGCTCAACCACTCTCACTGGCAGAGCTGATATTGGCTGTTTATTTTAAAAGGGGAGGAGCTACACTATGTCCCATCCTCTCTTCGTGTTTCAGATAACGTCAAACATCGAATAAAAATGCACATTTCAAAGCACCTCATGGGACCTTTTAACTGAATCCTCCAATGACAGATGCAGTTTTTTTTCCAATATATTTTCTGTGTCAAGTCCACCTCTCTAGGCCGCACTCCTCTGGCTCTGATGTCTGGTTTTCCACAACACCTGCTGGACGGTCTTGTAAATCTCCCGATAGCGCAGGACGTACAGGTAAGGCGTGCAACAGCGCGGCAGAAGCATCAACACACACATGTTCACCAAGTTAATCCAAACTCCCAAATCATCCTTGGCTTCTCTCTTTAACAGAGCCAACTCAACCGCAAAAACCAAAGCAGGAACAAAATACATGATGAGTAACAAAGTGTGCGCCAAAAGCGTCATACGAGCCCTCGAATACCGACTTCGCCATATCCCGGAAGTCCTGGTGATGATGTAGAGATGGATGTAGCAGTATAAGATGAGAGCAGTGCAGAGGCTGACGGCGATAATAAAGTACAGAGGAACGCCAACCTTCAGCTTCTCTTCCAACGAGTGCAAAGCGATCAACACCAAACACACCGGCCGGCTCTGCTGGTCCTTTCCCATCACCACCTCAAACATCACCAATAGTGAAACCGGACACACAGCCGCAATCACCCACATGCTCATAATGATCTTCCTGGCCCGGGATGGCGGGAGAATCTCTTTGTAACGTAGAGGCCAACGTACCGCTACGTACGTATCGACGACCATCAGTGTGACGGTGAGTACAGATGCACTATATGTCATTACCATGCTAACCATCATAAACTCACACAGAGGGGCGGGCAAGTGAAGGCCCACCGAATTGCAGGACACTATCGACAGGTTTACGGTGAGGAAGAGCATGTCAGCGAAAAGGACGTTAGCGAGGAGCAGATAGCGGGTTTCTTGACGTAGCGAAGGAAAACAGAGTACGCAGAGGGATAGAACGGGATTGACTAGCATTGTGACGGAGGTTAGCAGAACCGTGGGGATGAGGAACATGTCCATGTTTCTGCTCTCCATAATGATGTACCAATCTGCAGAGATGTTGACGATGAAAGGCTGAATCATGTTGACGTCCGAGCCACTGAGATAAACCGGTAAGGTGAAGGATGGTCGCTTTTATGGATGGTGGAGCACATATATAGTTTCTCGACCTTAAGAAAAAACAAACAAACAAACATGAGCGCAGAATTATGAACATCACCAAGATTCAAGATTTTATTTTGAACATAAGGTATCAGTGCTCGGGAAAAGTTACTGTTAAAGGGGACCTATCAAGCCCCTTTTTAGAAGATGTCATACAAGTCTCTGATGTCCCTAGAGTGTGTATGTGAAGTTTCAGCTCAAAATACCCCTTAAATATTGTTTTATAACTCTTTAAAACTGCCCCTTTTAGGCTTTGAGGCTTAATTGTGCCATTTTGATGACTGTCGCTTTAAATTCAAATGAGATTGTGCTCTTTTCAAAAGAAGGCGGAGCTACAAATACCTATGTGTCACCATAGTGGCAGATTTAAAAACAAGACTTTCTATGCTAATGAGGGAGTCACTAAGGGGCGGGGCTTTCTCCCTCTGATGACACATACGAAGGGAGAATGCCAATCAAAGTGTTTCTACAGACTGTTTTGATGAAGTGTGATTATAAAAATAATAGTAACACATTTTTATAATTAGAAGCTGGCTATATATTTACAGACTGATGCCACACAACTGTGTTTAAACCCCTTATTAAAGTGATTTTTGCATAATAGGTCCCCTTTAAAGGTAATAAACTGTAGTTTTCACATTACTTCTTTAAAAAGTATCACTTATCACTAGTTACTTTTTTTAAGCGTCCGTTACTTTAATGTCATTTTTAAATCTTTCTTGTTTGTAACATTAAAAAACGTAGTTTTTTTTTTATTTGACAAATGTAAGGCACTTTCACACCAAAGTGGCATGAGTAAAAAAAAAATTTAAGTAAATAAACTTCAGGTTGAAGGAAATCTAAATTTATGTCTGTATTGTTAAGGGCCAAGGCACAAAACTTACTGTAGTGCCGCCTTTCTGAATTGCATGAAATTTCAGCAATGATTACTTCTGGTTATTCTTTTTAAGGGATACTGATTTGTTTGTGCATTTAAACTAGAACTACAGTCAGTATCATGTTTACACATCTGCGCTTTCTCCTGATTTTACTCAACGTGGAGACAGGAGAGCCATCGGTTAATAAATGGGAAAGCAACGTATCATATGATCTTTAAGCACTTTGGATGAGGCTTCCTATAAATGCATTCAATCAAAAGCAAATTTGATGTAATTTAAAAACCAGGAATAAATATTGACTTTTGCTGCACTGCAAAGATTTTTGTCTGTGCATTCAAATGTTCTGTAAAACAGGAATTTCCCGTCTCCTAATGCTACCGGCAACAGACTAACACTTGTAATGCAAGTTAAAAAACAAATTGCAAAAAAATCGAATAACATTTATTCTTTACTAAATACTAAATTTGCAACAAATGACCCAAAAGCAAAATATGAAAAATGTTTCTTTCAAATATGTGGAAAAACTGTTTTAAACTATGATGTATTTTGTATTTACAAAGTTTTGTTTCCTTTCCAACACTTTGCATTTGTGTCAAATATTTACATAGCTCTTCCATGTTAAACTGAACTTCAATGTATTAGCAGGGATAAATGATCGAATATCTCAATCATCTACAGAAGAACTTTATTTTGAAATTCTGTCATCTTTTACTGAGCATCAAGACATTCAAATCTTGTATAACCAATTTTATTTTTTTTTTATCTTTTTTTAATCTGACGTCTCTTTTTATTAAGTTAATGGGTCAATTACATTCTTCAAAATATCTTTTGTCAGTTTGTTCTATGAAAAAAGTAAAATATTGAAGTGAGTAAATAGTGAAAACAAACTAAATTCTGCCCAAAATATTCATCTAAATCGGTGGTTCTCAAACTTTTTTCACCAAGTACCAATAAATTGTGTCTCCAAAGTACCACCATAATGACCAGTATCGAAATACAATAGCATAGTAGGCCTAATTAAGCAGTTACAGCACTGCACAGTTTAAAAAACATGGCAGATTAATTCCTATAATTAAAAATGTTTATTATTGTCAACCGTTTTAAACATTATAGTTAGTTTGAACATTAACACTGTACTGTGCTGACAAGTAAAAAAACAAAATATAACATCAATGTTTAATTTAAAATGTGCTTTTAAAAGTTAATTAACAATTGTACTGTTCTTAAAAAGTAAAAATAAAAGTGCTGTACTTAAAAGCATTAACATGTAAAGCATTAACATAGCCTTTCTATCCAAACCTGGAAATGTTGCTTGGTTTCATATATAGGCTATGCAGGTCTGGCTCTGCGGGGGCCCTAAGCAGAATAATTTTGGGGCTCTACCTAGCTCTAAAGAGTGGAGTACTGCAGTTGCAAACTAGCCCACAATGACTTCATTGCTTATTAAATACAATCAATGAAGCAGAAAAGTAAAGCCTGATTTCTTCCACTTAATAACAGTCTGAACGATTTCAACATTTTAAAACAGCACTGTTTTCATCAACTAGCAGCTTCAAAATTTAAGGATTAGACAGTCTTTAATACCAGTGAGTCCTACTTTGCGTCCTTCTGGAGTGTTAAAAACATATTCTTTTAATTTAGTAAACAGATTGAAGATTCTATAAAAGGTTATAATGGCTTAAATTCAGATTTTCCAACTTTATAGTGGATACACGGCAAAATGCCTTTTTTTCTTGCTTAGAGAATTTGTCTTGTTTCTAGTCCAAATGTCTAAATATTCTTAAATCAAGAAGCATTTTCAAGACATGTCAAATATTGTGTCTTATTTTAAGAAACAATACGCCAATTTTAAGTGAGTTTTTACTTTAAAACCAGCACAATAATCTGCCAATGGGGTAAGCAAAATAATCTTGTTTTTCCTCTTGAAATAAGATTATTTTGCTTACCCTATTGGCAGATTATTGTGCTTGTATTAAGGAAAAAATTGCTTGCCTAGAAAATGCTCCTTGATATAAGAATTTTTAGATATTTGGACTAAAAACTAGACAAAAAAATTAAATAGGAGAAGCATTTTTTTGCTGTGTAGATGTTACACTGAACATCCACATCAATCATTTTTATGCCCGTACAAACAACAAATCAAATCTGTTTATTTATTCCAACATATTTATCTATTTATTTAACTTAAAAAATTTAAGTTTGATCTTTAAAAAAATTCTAATAATGCTTTTAATGGTCACACAAGCAAATCAATGCAAATGATGTACGCTGTAAAAACAGTCCACACAATTCCTTCATGTTGTCCCAGCACAAATCTAATAAGTTAACTTAAGAGTTTACAAATTTAAGTGGATTGAACATAAAACAATTAAGTTGTCCCCCCCAAAATCTGAATTGTGTTGTTTCAACTCATTTTGAATAAGTTTGAACAAATAATTTTTTAGTGTATTAGTTGTGTAGTACAAACTCATGTAACACAATTCAAACACTCCTGTTACTTCCATCCAGTTTTACCAACAAACAGTCACCAGAGGATGAAATAACAATTGCATTGACTACCAAATCGATTAACAGCGTTAAAACAACCAACGTACCTGTTCCACACACATCCACATCTACAGTATCCTCCGCTTCCATCCAGGCCTCCATTAGACTAATGCGGCCGCAGATCAATATCACCCGCACTGTGCCTGTTATCAGCGAGCAGGCGTTTCACTGATGCGCACAGACCTGTAAACCATCACACGGCACTAACACTCTCTCGCCTCTCCATGGTTACTCTGCATTTGGTGTAAATTGTGCTGACCCTCCCCACGACGGGCCGGTCAGATAAACTAACACTAACGCCATTATTACCTCCGTGTCCCTCAACACTACTATGCACCTCATATCCGGAGGTAAAAGCTTATAAAGCAATAAATGAGACGGAGGATTATACAAACAAATAATATACAAAACTGCTGGCATGAATGTAGGACTTGCACAACTGAAGCTTGTGCGCTCGTGGTTGCCTTGTTGTTATTGATGCAAAACTTGATGTATCAGTAGTAAACAAAAGATGCAAAATAATTCAGCTGAACCATGAAGCAATTATTATTTGTTCTACTTTGGTATTTTTAAATTTATTTAAAGGGATAGTTCACATAAAAACATTCATTTACACACCATTTACTTGTTTGAAACCTGTTTGAGTTAAGATATGTGGCAGAAGGTAGATTTTTCTGATGAATCATCTGTTGAACTGCATCTCAATCATCACAATACTGCAGAAGACCTATTGGAACCTGCATGCTCAAGATTCTCACAGAAATCAGTCAAGTTTGGTGAAGGAAAAATCATGGTTTGGGGTTACATTCAGTATGGGGGCATGCGAGAGATCTGCAGAGTGGATGGCAACATCAACAGCCAAGACTTTTGTGCTGCCCATTACTTTACAAACTAAAATAGAGGGCAAATTCTTCAGCAGGATAGCGCTCCTTCTCATACTACAGCCTCCACATCAAAGTTCCTGAGAGCAAAGAAAGTCAAGGTGCTCCAGGATTGGCCTGCCCAGTCACCAGACATGAACATTTTTGAGCATGTCTGGGGTAAGATAAAGGAGGAGGCATTTAAGATGAATCCAAAGAACCTTAATGAACTCTGTGAGTCCTGCAAGAACGCTTTCTTTGCCATTCCAGATGACTTCATTAATAAGTGATCTGAGTCGTTGTAGAGATGTATAGATGCAGTCCTATAAGCTCATGGGAGTCATACACAATATTCATTCTTTTCCACTGCACCATGACTTTATATTCTATACTGTACATCATTTCTGTTGACAGAATGTTTTGTTTTGAACTATCCCTTTAAATAAATATATATCAATAATCAAAATAATCAAGTCAATAGTTACCTATTATTAACATTCTTCAAAATATCTTCTTTTGTACTCAATAGAAAAAAAAAGAACTCATAAATGTTGAATGTTTTGTATGAAATATCCCTTTATTGCCTCATTTCATGCCCGGCTTATAATATATTTTCTAGTGAGGCTTCCTTCTGTGCTGTTCATCATCATCATCTTCATCATCATCCTCATCACTGCTGCTGTATTCATCTTTGTCTTCTTCCTCCAGCTCTCTTGCTATCAGCTTGCGAAAAGCATTGAACTCTTCTGCATTTGCGGAGGCGACCTGCATCAGAAATGTTTCCTCAGAGGCGCAGAGGATGTCTTTGAGCGGAGGGTTGAGGATGAGGGTTTGACCCTTTTTGTCTGGCGTCTGGTACAGTCCTCTTCTCTCCAGAAAACTGTGTCGACACCGCAGCTCAGACACAGGTAATCTGAACAGCTTCGACTTTACCATTTCTGCTTGCCGAACGCCCATACGGAAATATGTATACTGTGGGGTGAAAAGAAGCTGGCCGTCAGTTTGCTAGTATAAAATCGGGCTGCATTACACTGGGAAAAAAATGTACATCGCAACATTTATGTTATTTATACTGTGATTGTGATTCGAATGCAACTTCACCACATGATTTAAATAACTTAAACATTTTTAAATAATTCATTGTATTAAACTGACTGGGGGAAATTTTTGTAGGTGAACACATTTACATAAAATATCATGAGAATTACTATGGAGCCAGATCAGTTTCAAAAATAATACATTTACAAATTAAAACTCATCCATCAACAACACAATTAACATTTACAAAATATAATTTGTAAGTTCAAAACATTTATTCATTCATTTTCTTGTCGGCTTAGTCCCTTTATTAATCTGGGGCCGCCACAGCGGAATGAACCGCCAACTTATCCAGCAAGTTTTTACGCAGCGGATGCCCTTCCAGCCGCAACCCATCTCTGGGAAACATCCACACACACATTCACACTTATACACTACGGACACTTTAGCCTACCCAATTCACCTGTACCACATGTCTTTGGACTGTGGGGGAAACCGGAGCACCCGGAGAAAACCCACGCGAAGGCAGTGAGATCATGCAAACTCCACACAGAAACGCTAACTGAGGCGAGGCTCGAACAAGCAACCTTCTTGCTGTGAGGCGACAGCACTACCTACTGCACCACTGCCTCGCCCAGTTCAAAACATGATTCATGAATTTGATGCAAATCAAATTCATGAATTCAAAACACGATAAAAAAATACACAAATCCAATTTGTAAATTCAAAACACGATTCAAAAATACACAAATTCAATTCATGAATTCAAAACTATTCAAAAATACACAAAACCAATTTGTAAATAAAAAAAAAACAATTAAAAATGTTCGCAAATCCAATTCATAAATTCAAAACACAATTCATAGGTATACAAATCCAATTTGTAAATTCAAAACATGTTTCTGAAATACACAAATTCAATTCATTTGTCGAAAATATTTGTGATTTTTACTTGTGCATTCACAAATTGTGTTTACAAATTGTATTTTGTAGATGTGAACTGTGCTATCCATGTATGAATATTTTGTAAATGTATTATTTTTGAGACTGATCTGGCTCCATAAATTAGAAGCATAGTTAAATACAAAAGAGCAAATGTTATAAACCATTTCAATTCATGAATTCAAAACTATTCAAAAATACACAAAACCAATTTGTGAATAAAAAAAAACAATTAAAAATGTACGCAAATCCAATTCATAAATTCAAAACACAATTCATAAGTACACAAATCCAATTTGTAACTTCAAAACATGATTCTGAAACACACAAATTCAATTCATTTGTCGAAAATATTTGTGATTTTTACTTGTGCATTCACAAATTGAGTTTACAAATTGTATTTTGTAATTGTACAAAAATTAAATGATGAAATGTAAAAAAAATTAATAAAAATCATATAATTAATTCAACATATGAATAATTAAATACATTTATTCCTTTTTAAAGCTACAAACGTTATAATTTCTTGTGGCCAAATGCTTTAATCTCGCTTGAACATTTCAAAATTGCAATGACAAAACATGCACACAAAAGCATGCACACCATTCTGGTAGTTGGGGAAAAAAAAGGGAGGAAAAAAAACAAACACTGCACAAAGGCTGCATCTGAAATCGTCTACTACTCAGTAGACGATTTCAGTTGAATTTACTACTTGATCGTTAAAAAAGTGCGTTCTATACAGTATGAATGTGATTAGTATGAATAGTAGCTTCACTACCATTCATGAATTCTCTCAGGGTGCAGAATCTCGAAGTAGTAGGTCATCCGGGTACTTCTCGCATGCTGTTTTTAGAATTCTATGAATTTGGACATACTACTCGCCTCACATACTGTTATTAGCGTACTATATAAGTTCAAGTTCAAGTTCTATTTATTTATATAGCACATTTCCAACTACCACAGGTCTGCACAAAGTGCTTTACAGAGAGAAAATAAACACACGATATGAGCATAAAACAGTAAAAACAGCAATAAGCACATAATAGGAAGGAACATAGAAAAATTATCAATAAAAGAGCAAAAATAAAAAATAGTTATAATAATAATAAAATATTTTTTCCTAATTAAAAGATGCTACCACAGTTGACCAACACTAAACACGATAGAGAACATGACCGTTTTGCTCGACTACATATAACATTTTCTTTCGATTTGTTTATTAATTTTTTTTATTCGCAGTGACCACACAATATGATGTGTTCTGGACTGTGGTGTCTGGTCAGCTATAATTGCGATCTGGCATATGCTGTGATTTGACTATCACAGAAGACCTGCGACAGCTCATACAACAGCAAAACGGTGGGAGAAATACATTTACAAAAACAGTTTTTCCCCCTCAAATGTTCTGGCATCATGTGCTCTCATGAGACCTAAAAAACACTCCCTGAGAAAAAAGCATGCTGTACCTGAATCTTGTACTCCAGCTGGGCTAAATCCTCCTCCAAAACCTCAGGAGAGTTTCGGAGGATTTCTGTGACTTGTTGGGTGGTGAAGTGGCATTTTTCTTTGAGCAATCGCGATACTGCGTTTACCCTTTTTAATGGCAGGACCATGACTTTGGGGTAGTGACTGATCATCCTCTGTAAACTACCTGTGGACACATTCAGACTCTTCATTAGGAAAAACAAATACTGAAATAGATTTAAACACTGAGCAGAAAGAAAATGCATAGAGAGAACAATGTACATACAGTCATGGTCAAAAGTATTGGCACCCTTTGTAAAATTTTACATACAAACTGTAGAAAATACAGCTATGATATTTACTAGAAAACTTATCTTCCTATTTTTAAATCCCCAAAAAATCTAAATTTAACTTAACTATTTATTGGGTGAAGAACCATATATGGTAACCGAACCACGATCTAATATTGATATAATCATAAAAGTTCAAGAAGTCCTGTAATAATCCCCATTTTACAATGAGTGTCTTATAAAGAGTTGATAACATTAACATTTCCTTAAAAATATTTTATTCCTAAATAAATGTTGTTCTCCAATACATGTTGACCACAATTATAGGCAACCCTAGAATTGTTTCTGAGTAAATTAAATATGTGATGTATACTCCTACAATTTATATTTGCATTTTTAACACATCACACTGAGTGTAGTGTTGTCATGATACTGGAATTTCTAACTTTGATACAATAACTACAAAACTATCAATATTCGATACTGTGAAAAACCACTATTGCAAATATTAAACTTTACAGTCACAGCTTTCTGTTCTGATGTGCAGCAAATGACAGTTGAGTCCCTGAGTCTCTTCTTTAGCAGGAGTATTCATAGCCAACGCCAACTCTGCTCGTGTTCCCGCAGGAGCCTGTATCACCCTTTGCTCCCACTGGAGCCCCCTTTACATTCTTTTCAAACCACTATATCCAGCAGCCGGATATAGCACATCAAGCCTTTAGGGGAGTTTCTTCGAATACACGGCTGCTGTCCCGAGTCTCAAGCATTTTGGGAGCTCTCGAGAACACCTGACCTCGTACTCCCCTCACATGCTCTATGGACCTGGCGGGAGCCCTGGGCTCAACTATCTCCGAGCTCAGGGTTCTCTCCCGGGACAGCATGCCAAACCTGCTAACTTGCTAACAAGTTGTCAAACAGTATCTAAGTGTGAACTCTTGAAAAACAATTTAATCAAATTCCTCTGTTGTCATTCAGAAACAAGCTTCTGCATATGCCAAGTGCTTGTTCAGATGCAGATTTCATGGCCATCCCAGTGTCCCGACCTAAACCTATAGTGAATGAATGGATAAACTAAAGTGGAACAACATTTAAAGAATCTTATTTAAACTCTGAATGGGGAAAAATATATTATTTATTTCCATATTTATGCCAACTTTATTAAGCATTACAGGGGACTCTAGGCAAATGAAGCCTGCAGAAAGTTACGATTAACAGTTTCCAATAGTTGAGGCCAATTTTCATTAAGGAAAAAAAAAACATTCCCTCCATAATGATATTTTCAATTTTGAGATTAATTTTGAGAAAATGGGAGATTTCTTTTCACTGCTCTATTTACCAAGGGTGCCAATAACTTTCACAACCATTGTATCATCAACAATAGATTCTTCCATGCCCTTAGCTGCTTGTGAATAATGTAAGTATGCTATAGATCAATATTAACTAAATTGAAGATGTTTATCATATATTTCAATACTGGATTGATTAAAATGACAGTCAAAACAGTAATATCGCAAATGATATTAAAATACAATATACTTGTTATTGGTATATTTGATTAAATATAGCATTCAGCGTCACATATTTCAGAACAAATAATTTTTTTAAAATAATAAAAAGATTTAAAGGGACAGTTCCTGCAAAGATTTAAATCCTACCATCATTTACTTACCCTCCAATTGTTCCAAACCTATACTACACAAAAAACATTGACTTACATAGTATTTTTATTCCTACTATTGATGTCAACGGCTGATTTGTTTGAACTGATTCTTTAAAATATCTTGTTTTGTGTTAAACAGAAGAATATTTTAAATAGTTGTCATTCAAAAAATAATAATAATTACTGACCTCGAACATTTTTGTAAATTGTAATTTATAAGCATCATCTTGAATGATCCCATCTGAATTACAAATGTTTATCATATAATACTAGACTGATCAAAATGATAGTATAAAAACAGTAATATCGCAAGTGATATTACAATATAATATCCTTGTTTTTGGTAAATTTGAAATATCATAGTGTCACATATTTCAAACATAGCTGGAGGTAAAAAAAATGTAAAAAAAAAACTGTCTGTTATTTGGCCTTTTTTTTATTTGAAGAATAAAAACTTCAATCCTTCCATCATTTCCTGCCCTTCACTTGTTCCAAACCTGTTTGAGTTTCTGTAAATACTGGATGTACTATACCAGGGGTGCCCAAACTTGTTTTTGGCTCCAACTTGCCTCAACACACCTGCACAGATGATTCTAGAAACCCTAGTGCAAACTTGATTAGCTAGCCCAAGCTGAATGGAGTTGGAGTTATTACTCAGTGTCACGTGTTTCAGTAATAGTCTGAATATGGAAATTTGGAGGTTAAAAAAATCATTACTTGAGGGTGAGTAAATGAGCAAATGTAGATTTTTAGATGAACTATCCATTTAATATATTTTAAATTATCATTTAAAATAATAGTAATTACTGACCCCTAGGCTTGTCACAATCATCAATATATTGACTTATCACATAACACACATCACTTTTAGTGATGCAATATAAATTGCTCATACATAAAAAACAATTCTGGCAACATTTTAGCCGATTATGCAACATCTCTATCTCTATTGAAGGTGTCAGTGTGGTTAAAAACCCTATAGTATTTACTATAAATTACTATAGTATATTCTCATGTTGGTGTCTGACAACTGAAAATAGATCTGGTAACAGATATCGCAGCCTCTGTTTCTTTTACTTGTCACTTTTTTGTTAATATTTATTATTGTTTATTTAGGATATGCGTTTTCACATTCTGATTCCAATGTCTAATTATTAGTGTTAAAATGACTATACTTAAATGGAATATTTTTAGGAATAAAACTTGATGAGTTCTTTGTAAGAGTATTCGTGCATTGTAATGATATTATATTGTTTTTCTGCCATTATTAATGAGTTGCATAAAATGGTCTTAAAATGACAACAATATCGTTTATCGCGATACATTTTGACGCAATATATCGTAAGACCAAAAATATATTGTGACAGGCCTACTGACAAAATTTATTTTTGTCATTTTTAATTAATAAGCATCATCACCTTCTACCAATCCCATCTTCCTCAGATTAAGGATGCGCTGCTGCAGCTCTTCACCTTTAGCCGAATACACCTCAGGACACTTCTGCAGTATTTTCAGCACGCTGGAGGGATTGAAGCCCAGGACGAAGAGCGCTGTGAGAACTGAAGGTACATGTTTGCCGCGGCTCTTCAGGGCTGCTTCATGCATCTCCTCGGCTTGAGTCTGTGAGAAGCCCATCTGGAGTAAAGAACATAAGGTGAGCTGATTCACAGGGCTGTGGGGCATCTGACTGCTGTGGGACGAATTCAGATGACGGGGCTCTTGCTGTGTGGAGCAGAACGGCATATGACCTCTGTTCATCACCACAGGACATGCACTCCATCTCCACAGCCATCGCACCATCTGACAACACAGAGAGAAAGCAAATGTTGTTCATTTCCATATATATATGGATGGGACATTCTACCAGAAACGTACATTGTCACTTATAAAAAATGTGAGAGGGCCTGACCTTTAAGCTTGTCGTCTTCAAAAGATCATACAAAATCAAGCATAAAATCATACAATTCAATGATAGAACTCATCCTTGATCATAGTCAGCTTCTCCTCCATCAAATGATGTCACTTTGTTTGAGTCATAGTCTTAAAGGTGTATTACACACATTTTAGGATAGATTTAATGCAAATGTGACAGGACTGACAGAAACATGGGGACAATTGTAAAATTGTATTTATTTGTAGAATGTATTTATAATTTCATGTTTTAATTAATTGATGTCAATCATAACAACTTAAACTTGCTATTTCTGAAGTATTTTTTCTTCTTCTAAATAACAGTTTTTAGCATAACAAAACTACAGTGCATCCGGAAAGTATTCATAGCGCTTCAAATTTTCCACATTTGTTTATGTTACAGCCTTATTCTTAAATGGATTCAATTCATGTATTTCCTCAAAATTTTACACACAATACCCCATAATGACAATGTGAAAAAAGATTTGTTGAAATTGTTGCAAATTTATTAAAAATAAAAACCCTGAAAAATCACATGTACATCAGTTTTCACAGCCTTTGCTCAATACTGTTGATGCACCTTTGGTTACAAAAAAAAATTACAGCCTCAAGTCTCTTTGAATATGATGCTACAAGCTTGGCACACCGGTCTTTGGGAATTTTTGCCCATTCCTCTTTGCAGTACCTCTCAAGCTATATTAGGTTAGATGGGAAGCGACGGTGTACAGACATTTTCAGATGTGTCCAGAGATGTTCAATAAAATTTGGATCTGGGCTCTGGCTGGGCCACTCAAGGACTTCATCGAGTAGTTGTGAAGACACACCATTGATATTTTGGCGGTGTGCTTTGGGTCATTGTCCTGCTGGAAGATGAACCATCACCCCAGTCTGAGGTTAAGAGCACTCTGAAGCAGGTTTTCATTCAGGATGTCTCTGTACATTGCTGCATTCATCTTTCCCTCTATCCTGACTAGTCTTCCAGTTCCTGTTGCTGAAAAACATCCCCACAGCATGATGCTGTGACCGCCATGCTTCACTGTAGGCATGGTATTAGCCTGGTGATGAGCGGTGCCTGGTTTTTTCCAAATGCAACGCCTGGCATTTAATCCACAGCGTTTAATTTTAGTCTCAACAGACCAGAGAATTTATTTTTTTATGGTTTGAGAGTCCTTCAAATGCAAATTCCAGGTGGGGGGTGGCTTCCATCTGGCCACTCTATCATATATGCCTGATTGGTGAATTGCTGCACAGATGGTTGTCCTTCTGTGAATTTCTCCTCTCTCCACAGAAGAACACTGGAACTCACACAGTGTGACCATTGGGTTATTGATCACCTCCCTGACCAAGGCCCTTCTCCCCCGATCACTCAGCTTTAGATGGCCGCCCAGCTCTAGAAAGAGTCCTGGTGGTTCCAAATATCTTCCACTTACGGAGAAGCCACTGTGGAGGCCACTGTGCTCAATGGAACTTTTAGAGCAGCAGAAATTTTTCTGTAACCTTTCCCAGCCTTGTGCCGAGACAATCCTATCTCGGAGGTCTACAGACAATTCCTTTGTCTTCATGCTTGATTTGTGCTTTGACATGCACTGTCAACCCTGGGACCTTATTTAGACAGGTGTATGCCTTTTCAAATCATGTCCAATCAACTGAATTTACCACAGGTGAACTCCAATTAAGCTGCTGAAACGTCTCAAGAATGATTCGTGGAAACAGAATATACCTGAGCTCAATTCAGAGCTTCACAGCAAAGGCTGTGAATGCTAATGTACATATGATTTTTCAGGGTTTTTTTTTATAAATTTGCAACAATTTCAAAAAAATCTCTTTATTCCACATTGTCATTATAGAGTATTGTGTGTAGAATCTTGAGGAAATCTATTTTGGAATAAGGTTGTACAAGTGTGCCGCAAGCCTACGTTTGAGTGAAGGTTTCGGCCGTTAGATCGCCCCCTGGGGGCTGGCTGCAGTACAAGTCATAAAGCCCGCCTCCTCCGTGTTAATGAAGGAGACTTGAGCCCAAATAAAAAAAAATATTACACTTGCAATAAAATGTCCCGAAAGATAGTTCTGGTCGATTAAGGCACTGGTTATTGTGCTGAAATAGGTGCAGATCTTCATTTTTGTAAACAGTTTGTTTTTAGCAGTAATTTAATGCTGGGCGTGTCATCGTGATTGACAGCTGTGATTGACAGTTTCTCAAAGCGCGGCGTCTGAGCTTCGGCAGGAGACTGAAATGTTATTATTCGATTTCTGTGTTATTTTACCATGACAAAATGAGTTCAGCAGTAAACTATAGTTTCTGACATACATGATCCTGGTGGAACACTGTTTATTCGCTAAGTTCAGGGCTTTTTTCGGGCTTTATTAATTTGCTGATACACGCCTAGCCACCCAGATAGCAAAACACAGTTCCGGCTAGATTCTCGCCTGCCGGAGACTTATCTCTTAGAGCTCAGACTGACTAATGTTACCTCTGCTGGACCTACTCCGGATGCCTGGACTCACTACCCGATTCCAGCCCGAGTCAATCGAGCCAGATGCGGCGGCCGAGCGAGCAGGCGCTGCCGCATGCGAGCCGGAATCAGCCCGCGACGCCGCGAGTAAGTTATGCGCTGCGGCCTGGAGCTGGCGCGATTGAATATATAAAACCCTCATATTTGTTAACGTTATTACATCCATTTGTGTTGATATGACAGCAAACGCATGCTGAGAAGTTCGGGGGGCGTAGTTGATTTTACATAAAGCGTTTGATTGGAAGCTCGACTCTGCTCATTTTCGCGGCTCCTCCTCTGGCTCCATCAGACAATCCTTCTGCGCATGTCTGGCTCCAATTTCAGCAGTCTTTTGCGACAGTTTGTGCCCGTCAAGCAGGCGTTTTGCCCTCAAGGCGTTCAATGGGAAAAAGGGCTGTCGCGTCGTCCATATATTTTACAGTCATTGAGGTTGTAACATAAACAAATGTGGAAAAAGTGAAGTGCTATGAATACTTTCAGGATGCACTGTATTAAAGCTGTAGGTTCAATTGGGCTGAGGACAAAGACAGGGTTTGTACATATGTGTAGTTTTTTTTTTTTTTGCCGCTTCTGTAAAGAGGATTTATTTTAGTGTGTGTATCCAGTCTATATGTTGATAGCAGGAAGTAACTTAAAAAACACAGCTGATTTGTGTGCGATTTGACTTTTAAAATAGTTACTGATATTTTGTGGCATGATGAAGGCCTCAGTCTTTAGTAAATATATAACTATATCACATATAAAACACACATATCACGTAGGAGCAATAAAAAATAAAAACTCAAATCATGAATTCACAAAGTATAGGTTAACGTTAATGTTATATTGAAGCAACTGTTTATATTTTCCAAAACAACAAACCACAGAGTTATGGAATGAAAAAAATATCAATCTGCATTAATTTTTTATTTTTTATATGAGGAAAATAATCATGTCATATGGATGAGTCAAAAAAGTTTGCCAGTTTACAGTATACAACATACTTTTTAGAAATTCTTTGAATTAATCTGCACATCTCAAAAGAAATTATGCCAATCAAAAGATGTTTGCCCTCTATAAAATATATATATTTGAGGCGTTTGAGGGAAAAGTTATGAATGTGACATCATTATGGATGTGACACTTTTACGTTATGGATGTGACCGATATGAAATTGGCACTTGTATGACCATGTTTAATGAAATATAATTGTTTGAAAACACGGAAAGAGACATTTTGAGCTTTTTTCAAAGTACTTGCATAGAAACGGTAGAAACGGTTTCTCTATTTTGTTGAAAACATTTTTTATCATGGCAAGTTTGACATTTGCATGGAATGGCTCGTATACAACAATATCAGAACAATATTCGTACAACAAAACAACATTATTCTGAACTATAGCTACTTAACGTTGCCAAATATCTTTTTTTTTTTACTAAATTTGATTGTATTTTAAGAGTTTTTAAAGATACCTTAAGTATTTAGATTTAAAATAACATACAAGTGAGTATTTTAATGCCATTACATGACCCTAAATGATTTTATTTTTCCGTATAGAGCCCACTGCAAACGACCGAAAGGCGCTTAGTGGCGTCTTCTGAAATTCGTGCTGAAAATGTATGATAGTGTTTAACGTTATTTCCTACTCAGATAAAACACTAAAACACGACACAAACTACATGTCGTGTATAATTGATTAATTTTAGAGGCTATGGACGATTTTAGCTTCAGTCGGGCAAAATGTTTTTGTAAATATTAGCTACACATGTGTTTGATCAAGTTTGAATGAAGGTCACATTGTACATCAAAACAATGAGACAACTTTAAAAATTAATTAAACGTAATGACATTTGTATTTGTTTTGCCAATAACCAAGAGCCCTTAAAATAAAAGTTAACGCCATTTCTCCAACTCGATTTATCGCAAATAAATGCAACCCCGGTTCCAGTCAGTGAACGACAGACAAAAATCCGCGTCTAACCAACATAAACGCGATATATTAATGACAAATTCTGCAATTGAAGGTCCAAATTTAGCGTTCAAGAATCTTAATAGATGTAAAACATTTATTTTATCCCTTAGACTGTACCTGTTTTCTGCATACATGTGAACCCATAGCTGTGCTGCGTCAAAACACGACCGACCCCGCAACAACAGCCAGAGCTCAAAAGTTCCGGATGCTTGAATGACCAGAAATAAAGACCAGAGTAATTATTAAAGTTTTTATTGAAGAATTTCACTGACATCAACATATAATAGAGGCTTTACAAAGCCTGTGTGCATTCTGAAATAAAACCAGCATCATTAACAGATGAAACGATCTAAAAATACGCCAATAATGATTAATTTATAGCATAAATACTGAAATGTTATAAAAATAATTAAAATATTCTTAATTTAAAAGTTTAAAAATCAACCTAAAATTATGTTAAAGCTCTGAAGGACTAATAACAAATGTCTTAAAGCTCGAGTGAGTATCATCCTTCAGGTCTAGTGCGCCTGCTGCATGTTTTAACTGGACAATCCTTCAGCTCGACTCCGCAACATTACAACCAAGAGCACAACTCTGAGTGAAAAACACAAGACGTTTGATAAATACACTCCTGTTCCTTCACCAAACATGGAGATGAAGCAGTTTCTTAGCAACACAGATGGCTTTCATTCCCAGTGCCACTTTTGCTTTGCTCTTTGGCCGGCCTGGAATCATCAGCAGCAGCTGGACGGACAGATCCTGCATTAGTGCTCATGGTGACATTAGATGTAAAGTAGTAATTAGCTGAGCTGAACGCATTAGTGTCTCTTTCACAACAGTGGCTCACTCGTCGGTGAGATATTTCAACAGCTCAGACTGAAGCGCTGCCATGGTTCTCCTCTGCTCCTCGTCGTCTTCATCATCATCATCATCTTCTCCTATTGGTGTGTCTTCTAGCGAGCTCAGATTGTTTTCAGAGTTTGTGTAGAGGACTTCTGCTCGGTGCACACATGATGACTTGGAATCTTAGACAGAAATAAGTATGATTAGTCCTATTTTTTTTTTTTTTAGAAAATGTGCATAGCATGATCAATCTTAGACATTTTAAGACCAAGCCATGAAATTATCATGAACAATATGAAAGGAACACAGTTCCTATATTATTTAAGTGTGACCCTGGACTCATAATCCAGTCTTTTTTACATGGGTATATTTAGGCAAAATCCAAAAACACATTGATTAAATGATCAATTTGTCTTCATGCTAAAAATCATTAGACTATTACATAAATATCATGTTGGTGAATATATTTAGCAAGTTTCCTACTGTGGATATCAAAAATCTATTTTTAATTAGTTATGTGAATTGCTAAGTACTTCATTTAATCAAAATTTAGAAGGCAATTTTGAACCCTCAGATTCCAGGTATTCAAATAGTCGTACCTCAGCTAAATAATGTCCTTGATTTTCTTGATGAATCTTGATTTTATATATTAATAGCATCGATAGTTTATATTAATAGAACATATATTTATTCGGCTTTCAGGTGATGTACAGTTGAAGGCAGAATTATTAGCCCACGTTTATTTTTCCCCCTTAACTTCTGTTTAACGGAGAGAAGACATTTCTAGTTTTAATAACTCATTTCTAATCACTGATTTTATTTTATCTTTGCCATGATGACAGTAAATAATGTTTGACTAGATATTTTTCCAGACACTTCTATACAGCTTAAAGTGACATTTAAAGGCTTCACTAGATTAATTAGGTTACCTAGGCAGGTTAGGGTAATTAGGCAAGTCATTGTATAATGATGGTTTGTTTTGTAGACTATGGAAAAAAAAAACTTAAAGGGGCTAATAATTTTGACATTAAAATGGTTTTTAGAAAATTAAAAATAGAGACCTTCTCCAGAAGAAAAATATATATTATTATTATTATTAATATATATTATAAGACATACTGTGAAAATTTCCTTGCTCTATTAAACATCATTTGGGAAATATTTAAAAAGAAGAAAAAAAATCAAAAGGGGGGCTAATGATTCTGATTTTAACTGTAACTTAAAAAAACTGGACACTTATGACTAGTTTTATGGTTTGGGGTAAGAAATTAATTTTTACAGGAAAAAAGTTGAAAAAGCAGTCAAAACTAACAGTTTATACTAAACGGTCTAAAGTTTGAAAATACAGCTTTGCACATTCCTTCACTACTTTAATTCAGTAATACAGTTTTTTAATAAAGGTTTGAACAAGTCCTTTCCCAACCACAAGAACATGGAGATTTACTGTAAAACTTTACTTCCTTATCTAAAAACAGTGCAAATGCTTCAAAGAACTTAAAACTATTTAAAATCAAAATGAAGCATGTTTGTGACTAAAAGAAGAAATATCTGCGTGATGATTTAAACAGAAGTCATTTTTAAAGCCCTTTGTTTTTAAGCATAAACTAAAATTGTTCACTTTGTTTCTCGTGCAATTATTATCGTAATAACCCTTTAACTGCCAGCTCTACCAAATGATCGACCATATTTTGACTGTTTTAAATATTGACTGTTAAAGTCTTTTAAATAATGGCCTGCACACAGCAGTGTTGGTTTACAAAAAAAAAAATAATAATCCTGTTGCACTGCTACACTTGATTTTGGTTTTATTGTATAAACAAACAACAAAACATGTTAAATGAGGATCTGAAATATTTTAAGGCATACTAAAAAGACTTAGTATTCAAAAATATTTTAATAGGAATATTTTATAATAAATTGCTCTTACACTTCATATTTTCAGATTTTTCATAGTATTGTATTAATTCTGGTACTTTACCATATATAGACATATCTACCATTTGGCAGAGGGTGATATTTTAGAAATTATGGAATGTTTTTTAAAAAAAAAATGCATTTTCAGTGTTTTAACTAGAGACATTAGGAGTTAAGAAATGCAATCCAACCATTATTGTCTTGGTGGGGCAGTTAAAGGGTTAAGGGTAAAATAATATTGTAAAATATTAATGTAAGTGATATTGACATTTAATACTATTGGACATTGAATCGAAGACTTTCTGCTCTGATCTTCTTCAAACCTTAAATTGTGAAAGGGTTTTGCTGCATGGGACAAATTAGCAGTAAACTGTTTGATTGCTTTTTAATGCTAATTTGCACCATGCAGATAAACATCTTCACAATTTAAGCAGCAATGAGAGAGGAAAATTCCACAGCTGCTTTTACGGGCAGTCAGCAAATGAAAAAATAAAACCCCGACAGCTCATGTCTATAATGGCCAGTATAATCTAGCGAGAGCAGAGCTAGTAGTTTAGCAGAGAGTTGCTTTACTGGGTATTAACTGATGGCAAAAATACCAGACAACCACAAACCATAATTTATTACCAATGTATAATTCACAATACATGTGGATCTAAAATTGACAAGATTTCAAGTGTGTCAAGAGTTGCTAAAAACATTCAGTGAAACATTTGACACATACGATTAGTGATTAGTTTAGCTGCATGAAGGAATATTTTTCTTGCATATGCATATGTAAGAGTGTCCCAAATGTTGCGCTGAATGTTTTTTAGTAAATCTTGGCACAAAATTCTTTAATAATGAAAGATGGTTTGCGTATTTAGTAAATCGATTCCGTTTACCATCGCTGGAAGGAAAGATGTCTCTCCATGAGTACTCGGCTAGATTTATGGGCTGCTGGATCCACTGCGACTGCAAGAGCTCCTCCAGAGTCATTCTCTGATCAACCGCAGGATGCAAAAGACCAGCCAAGAGCGCATACAGATCTAAAAGCAGAACCAATCAAGATGATTTCAGCACTAAAGCCATGACGTGCACTAGTAGTCATGTGTGTTAGTCAGTTTTCATGGCTGAGATGAAGGAAAATCTTCAAACCTGTAGAGATCTCGCACGGAGGGTTGAGTCGGGCCTGCAGGGTTTCTTCCACACTGCAGAATGGGTTCTCACTGAACAGTAAAGTGTATAAGAGCACTCCTAGAGACCACATCTCCAGCTCTGGTCCCTCATACCTATATATGCAAAACAAAAACATCGGCTAAGTGCACATTTACACAACTACAGATTTTTAGAAACAAAAACAAACAATAAACTTTCATCTAATACCAGGCCCGTAGCCAGGGGGGTTCGGGTGGTTTGAAAGACCTACCCCTCACTGACAAAAGTCAGTAATTATTTATAATTTGTGCCATTCATGAGCTCATTTGTCCTATTTTGACTGCTATGCCATAATAAATAGTGAAAATAACTCGCCTAAAAAGTCTTTAAGACCAAACGGAATCCTGTGTTGGCCTTCGCTACAGAATTAAGGACATCAAATTTGGCAATTTAGGTGCCAAATTTGGCGTCCCAACTTCTGACTGAGAAAAGTTGAATAGTCTACTTTTTTTTTTTCACTTTAACAGATTCCTATTTTTTTTCCAATTATACATATGACAGTGCTTCCCATAAGTTTGAAATATACTTGCGGATATACTTGAAATACCCACATCATAGAAATAGGTGTATATGCAACAAACAAAACAATTAAATTTTTAACAATCACTTTATTTACTATGACACTGTTATACACAGTTTAGTAAAACAGTAAAAAAATAAAATAAAATAAAAAAGACCACCAAATCCACCATTTCTCTTAATTTAATACTATTTAGGAGCCATGTGCACCCACTGACAGGTCAAATCTGCTTCTTTCTCCCTTTCAAGTTCAAAACTTTAATGCCAATATAAAATGTATATAAAATAGCCTGTGTAATATAGTCTAATGGCATCATCAAATTAATAAAATATAATAAATTATTAAAATATACAACAAATGAGAAAAAAATGGCAGAAAAGGGAATAGAAATAAACAATATCTCTATAAATTATAATAATTACATGATTAAAATGTGTAGATTATTTAAATAAGGCAAACGCATTGGTTACCCATTAACTAATGGCGTACATATATTTTGCAGCTAGTTTAGACCAGTCATTTCATCCTCTCCAAGCATATAGTAAAGTTTTTTTTGAGTCGTTTAGATTCAAGAATCAATAATTTGGTCACACTTTATTTTGATGGGTTATTTGTAAGTTACATTATGCCTGGTAATTCACCTTAAATTATTAGTAGACTGTTTGTGCAAGTGCAAGTTTGTTGATATAGCACATTTCATACACAGTGGCAATTCAAAGTGCTTTACATAAACAGGAATAAAAAAGACAAGTTTAGGAACATAAAATGCAGACAATAAAAATGATTAAAAACAGATAAAAACAAATTAAAATGAGTTAAAATAGGTTATAAAAGAATGAAAAAGAAAATGAAAATCATAATAGCGCAATCTGTCGGACGTAGCACAGTGCTCATACAGTAAAGGCACGGCTAAACAGATGTGTTTTCAGTCTTGATTTGAATGTGCCTAATGTTGGAGCACATCTGATCATTTCTGGAAGCTGACTCCAGCAGCGAGGGGCATAGTGGCTAAAGGCAGATTCACCCTGCTTTGACTGAACCCTTGGAATTTCTAGTTTATATTATCCTAAAGATCTGAGTGATCTGTTAGGCTTGTATTCAGTAAGCATATCTGTAATGTATTGAGGTCCTAGGCCATTTAGTGATTTATAGACCAGTAATAATACTTTAAAATCTATTCTGAATGTAACTGGGAGCCAGTGTAGAGACCTGAGGACAGGTGTGATGTGCTCTGATTTCCTGCTTCTGGTCAGAATTCTGACCGCAGCATTCTGGATGAGCTGTAACTGTCTGACTGTCTTTTTGGGAAGGCCAGTGAGAAGGCCGTTACAGTAATCCACCCTGCTGCTGATAAAAGCATGAACAAGTTTCTCTAAGTCTTCACTGGAAACAAAGCATCTGATTCTTGCTATGTTTTTGACATAATAGTATGCTGGTTTACTGACTGCTTTGACATGATTGTTGAAACTCAGATCTGACTCCAGAGTCACACTAAGATTCTTGACCTTATTTTTTGTCGTTTGACCTTTAGAGCCAAGGTACGCATTCACCTTGAGAACCTCATCTCTGTTCCCAAACGCAATGACTTCAGTTTTCTCTGTGTTTCTCTTTGTTCAGAACACACAAGACTGTTAGGTTGGGGTTAAGGTTAGTTGACATGTACTTGCAAAGTTTCTTATAGTCAGTTAAATGTCTGTTTAGCGGCAGTATCAACAGATAATAAGCAGATAGTCTACTAATACTCAAATGGACCATCAAAAGAAAGTGTTACCAATAATTTTGAATGTCAGCTGCATTCAGCCAAGCGAAAGTAGGCTCAAGTAAAAAGGTAATACAAAAACACATACGATTAACGAACGACGAAAAGCCAAATCCCAGACATTTAAGAGATTTAGAAACCCCAGCCAGACAAATTTTTTAAAGGGCCAAAAAGGTGCGCCTCTGTGGGTCTGCAGAACACACGAGTCTGTGGGTGTGTTGACAGTTCACGTGCACACAAAACGAAACATGTAAACAAGAGAAGGTTTTCCACTACTTAATTGACCGCGAATGTTTGGTTATATTGGGCGGATACAAAAAAAAGTGTAAAAGGATGAAAATAATAGTAAAAAAATGACCACTTTTTGAGAGAGAGGAAAAAAAAAAAAAATGTACCACCCCTTTTGCCAGGCTGGCTACAGGCCTGAATATTGATATTGATCAATAACATACATTACCAGCTAGTTTTTTTCCCTCTATTAAATTAATTTGACAGAATATGGGTTGGATGCATTTAACATTCAACTGTCCAACATTAAGAATGACACAAGACAAAAGGAAAAAAGGTGTTTTTTGCCATTTAATATTTCTTTAAACAGTATGATAGAATAAAAGATAGTATAATAACGCAAAATAGAACATATTTTATTAAATTAATTAAATAAACTAGTGCTGTTACTATATGTAAATTTTACATTTTGTGGCTTCATAAAAGTTTATCAAAAGTGCAGCCCATTTCGTTTATCATATAATAAATATTAGATTTATTTTCTTATAAGACATTTTAGCCCAAACTAACCAACAGTGCCAGCATTTGAGCATGGTGCACAGCAGGTGCTTTCCCGACATACACTGGACATTTTATAGAGTATATTGTGTTTTTGCAAGTTTAATGATTTTGCACGGAGGAAAAACATTGTATGATCCAAAACAATCATATGCAATACATTGCCTCCATGTAATTTTACATTGCAATCAGGCTTTTTCATATGACTGCTAACAGCTTTTAAATAATCCAATATTGGCTGATAAATATAGGCATAATGTATACATATATTAAGTACTGTATGCTACACCAGTAATAATCACTTTGTAAAGAAACTTAGCGCCTGTGCATATACACAATCATTAATAAAAGTTCTGATTAAAGTTTTTCTTGTGTGACACTCACCATTATTTTACTTCTTACTTCTGTATATAGCATACATAGCATATATATTATATGCTGAATGATTACATAACCTATCAGTTACTAGTGTCTGATTGTGTCCTATAGACTTCTCAGATAGCTCTGATATGGGTAGTGTGGAGTGCGAGTTGTACGTACGGGTTTCCCATCAGCACCTCTGGTGAGCAGTACTCCAGCGTGCCACAGAAGGTGTAGAAGAGTTTTCCAGGCTGCAGCAGGGCAGCGGAGCCGAAGTCAATCAGTCGGATGTGGAAGTTTGAGTTTATGATGATATTTTCATCCTTTATGTCCCGATGTAACACTTTTTTGGAACGCAGGTAACTCACCGCTGCTACCAGCTGCATGATGACAACAATATACATAAGGGAGAGTGAAATAAATATTGCATGTAACCTCACTGAAATTATGATATTGGAGCATCCAGAAGATCTGATGGCTTGTGGTTGACCTGTCTGAAGATGTAGCTGGCGAGAGGCTCATCCAGTCTGGGTTGCATGTCAATGAACTCAAACAGGTCCAGTCCTTCCCCATGTTTCTCCATGACCAACTGGAAGAATCCCTGATTCTCAAACACCTCCAGCACCTGCCATGCAAATAATGAAATAAAAAAACACTATAAATATGCTTTAATAACCATAGCATTTATTTAAAAATAGAAAAATATATACCATACATTCATACACCAATACATTCAAATGTTAATATTATCATGAATTTTTTAGAATTAATATGATACTTAGTGAGTCAGGGTGCACTTTTTTAAGTCAGTAAAAAAAGCTTAATTATAATTTTTTAAATGTAATTTTATTCACGGTTTTCTAACTTTTTTTAACCATTTACTACATTATACAAATTTCTAACCATTTACTTCTATTTAGATTACCTTAAGTTCATTGGTACTTAGGGTGATCCCTCAGAAATGATTAGGGAAACATTTGTGTAATAAATTCAAATAATTCATAAGTATGAATAAGAAATACATGGAATTTGTTGAATAAAAGTATTAATTTTAATATTTAAATCATTAAACATTCCTGTATTAATTTCTCACTCTTTTTCAACAATTTTTTTTCATCAAATGACAGGAAGATAAGCATTTATTTGGAATAACCATGCACTAGTACGGTGGTTCTCAACCACTTTCTTATAGTACCAGCAGCACTGCATATTTTTCATGTATTCTTAACCAAACACACCTGATTCAGATCATCAGCTTATTAGCAGAGACTGCAACATCTGAATAGGTGTGACAAAGGAGATACGCAATACATGTAGTGCTGCTGCTTCCTTAGGAACATGGTTGAGAAACACTGCACTAGTATTACAATATTTTTCTCAACCACTTTCCTGGAGGATCACCCGCTCTGCACATATTTTATGTCTCCTTAAACAAACACACCTGATTCAGTTCATCAGCTCATTAGCAGAGACTGAAAGACCTGTAATTGGTCTGACAGACAAAGGAGACATCCAAAACATGCAGCGTTGGTGGTCCTTCAGGAGCATGGTTGAGAAACACTGCACTACAATACATAAACTATATTTTTCCACTGAAAAATTAAGATGTTTTCTAGTGGTGGGCAGAGTAAGGCTTTGTGAAACACTGAATCAGTCGAAGCAAATGTGTCGAAGCTTTGAAACTTTTCGAAACCCGTCTCTACAGTGACAATGATACCTAGTGGTCTTTTTTATTTATTGCTCTGGAACAGCTTCATCAAAGAAACAGTTGAGGTATTAAACCACAGATTGTAAAATTGAGATTTCAACTGATTTAGTGAAGCGGTGTCAAGTAATTCAGTAGAGCGGTGAGAGTTCCTGACTTGCATGCAAATATAATAGGTTTGAATTTAGGGTGATGCAACTATAGTTGTTTAAATACCCTGTTCTTGTAAAGTGTTTTGTTTTAACATTGGTCTGACATTTTGAACGAACACTTTGTGAATGTAAATGTTGTGTTTTGGTCATGAAGATATAACATTAAAGCAAAAGTCATAATTTCAGACTATTTGTACAAGTCGGGATTCGAAGTCGGGCCATTTGCAGCAGTTACACTGTGCATATGCACGGGCCACTTGGCTACATGAGATTGAGTGTTTTTCCAATTCTGTCAGTCAAACACAGATCTGTCAGTTCTCAAAACGCTTCTGAAATGACCGATGCTTTGAATCGCTTTAGTCATGTGACCTGGTGTTTCTAAACACTTTAGTCATGTGACCAGGGTGTTTTGGATCATGCTTCAGTGCAGTGTTTCGAAACACTTGCGCTTCAAGATTTGACACTTTGTCGACCACTGTGTCAACCATCCCTAATGTTTTCTTAAAACAAAGTTTAGTTCAATTCGCACTGTCAAAAAGCAGATATTGTTAGCAAATTTGATTCACTTGCTAACAATATCTACTTTTTAATAGTGTGAATTGTGTGACTAAAGCTTTTTGATGCTTAAATATACAACAGTGACACTATTTTCAGAAAATAATATTATTATATTGTAAAGAAAGAGTGAGGTGATTTCATTTTGACCAACTGAATACAGCCAGCCCATTCTCCGAGTGTATACCTTCACAACATTTGGATGCTGCAGACGAACCAGTATGGCCACTTCTTGAGTGACTCGACCCAGATCGGGATCATCCACCCAGCATTCACTCACCACCGCACTTTTCCTAATGAACTTCACAACCATCTGAAATTGAAGTGAGAGATAATAAAGTCAACATCTCTTCACCAGCTCATATAATTGTCCATAAAAGATTTGATACAGCCTCCAGCAAAGGCACGGACTCGGTGTGAGCAAACATCCTCCCTTAAGCTCTGAACGATTGACGTCAACGTTATCAGGTTATTACTGCTCAACCAGATGAACGTGAGTGTGTGAATAGCAGTGAGGGCAGAAAGAGTGTCACTCACTTCCTCTCCGCTTGACCGTCTTGAAGCCAGCCAGACAAACCCGAAGGCTCCTTTCCCTATGGAGCGGAGTGGACGGTAGTTTTTCTCAAAGTGACCCTCACACGCTCCGGACTGCTCCAGGTCAACAGAAGAGCGCAGGGAATCTGAACGAACAGCCTGATTGGGTGCGAAAAAAATGTGATTAATGTGGATATTACATGGATAAACAAATAAAATCAATAACTTTCCCTCATGTTAGCACAAACCTGTATGACTTACATTTCTGTAGGCCACAAAAGAACACATTATGAAGCATGTTCCCATTGACTTTCACTGTATTTCTCATACATACAACTGACCTGTTGGTAAGCCCCTCCCCCTGAATGCAAATGAGCCAATGGCAGTTGAGTGCCAGTTGCATGAAGACTAGAAATCATTGTAAAACTTTGATCAGTTCATCGGGGGAGAATTCAGGAGGGCTAATAATTCTGACTTCAGCTTTAGGTAAACAGAAGGATCTGTGAAACAGCCGTGAATCAGGTATGCGCTGCGGATGCCGCTGATGTGAAAGCCGGCTCTCTGCTTCTGCTCATGTGCTGCGCACCACACGCTGCTTTCTGCTTTTGCTAGTGGGTGTGCTGTGTAAGGGGCATGACACAATGTCAGTGTCATGTGTTGTGCCCACAACAAGTCTATATTAAACTAATTTCCCTCACCTCAAGTTTTCACTGTCTTTCAGTAATTTGTTGGTAAATGTGACTTTGTATGTTTACTCATAGTTAACGTGCGCTGTGCTCTTTTTCTGGTTTGTTGCCAATTACAGACCAGCGTATTCTGCCACCTACGATCATGGTGGGTGTAAAGTGGGTAGCTTAGTGAGGGTTTTTTTAGTCCACGTGGCCTTTGTTTTTGGGTGAATCCGTATTGTGATGACATCATAGAAAGAGTCTAGAAGTTTGCTTGATTTTGCCATCAATTCAGCGATCACAAAATGGCAAAATCCTGGATTACCCAACATATTTCAGTGTATATGAAGAACTTCTTAAGTTGAATTTAATACCTTTTACTACCCTTTTTAATACCTTCAAAAAAAACTGCAACTACAGTGGCGTAAACGAAATATATTTTCAAATGAAATAACAGTGCAGATAACATATACTTTTAATTAAAGCAGAGGGATCAATCAAGGTGTCACAATGGGCCTTTGTCCATAGTTTTTAATCAATGTCATATATATCATCAATGTCAATAGTCGCTCTTTTAAGAACAGTTCGGTACGGTTGTTGTCCACTGAGTCAGGAACAGCGCGGCACGATTACAAACCGTTCTCAGCCCGGAATTCTTGAGACAGTTAGACAACCGTGTGGATAGATTCTGTGTGTTAGGGCTCGAATTAACTTTTTTTTACTTCGTATAACCGGTGCTCCCAACTGTATATATTTAGGAGCACCGGGAAAAATTTAGGAGCACCCACCATAAATGAATGAGCATCACTGCAAATTGTATTTTAAGGGATTTATTGTATTTGAAAGCAACATTAAATTAGGACTAAAACCCCCCAGAAACAACTATCTAACTAAGGCTGTGATGACTTATTATTATTATATGTGCAATAATTACAAAATTAATGTTTAATAATAATAATTATAAAATATTAATGATGACGATGATGTCAATAATGAATTACATATCTCATTATCATGCTGCCTTGAATGCGAGTAATCTGCTATAAATAGTCTGTTACAGTATGACAAATACATTTATGGTTTGCATCAAACAAAAATAAAAGAATGCATAAATGTATGAATATATGCATGTCAATTTAATAAATAATATTATATTTCTGCTACAAAATAAACAAAATATTAAAATCATTCAATTCAAGGCTGAAAGCTGCAAAGCAGTCAAATAATATACATCTCAAGAAAGACAAAAGAAAGTAAGAAAAGTCTCCCTTATGCCACTCTTTAAAGGTTTTGGTTTGGGTTTGTGTCATTTTAATTGCTCAGTTTCACTGTGCGCTGATTTTCATATTTCTGTGTTTGTAGAATAAAGCAGGCGAATCAGCTGACCCAATATATGAGCGGGGCAAAGCAGGATTCTGGCGATGACCACCGGTGCAATACAGTTCTTCTTTGTGAGATGCAGTTGCAGTTTAAACGTATTAAAGGCGAGCTTCTTTGGCGATGATGTGTACAGTGTTAGATTTTACTTTTAGCAGACATTTGCGCTGAACACGCAGTGAATGCAACGCATCAAGATTCGGGCACCTTCTCAGAAAACACTCGATTGATCTCGGCTGGTGGATCAACATTCACTACATGACTGCTGTCATCTGTGCCATTGTTTCTAACTTTAGCTGGGAATTGCAAACCTGTGTACTTTTCACTCTTCAGCCGTTTGCATTTCCTATGATCACAAAAGCTCACTCGTATAACAGGGGAAAGCCTTGAATTATTGACAGCTGACATGAACCAATATAATCGTCTTCTTGCAGACGTGGCTATAAGCCTTGCGTCTGCTGAAAACTACAGGCCTAGGCCAGTCTTTAAATCTTGAGTCCTCCAGCCAGAGGTCCGAAAACCTGCATTTCCCCATGTTTTAATTTAATTCTTGAATGAAAGCAAGCTCGCCTATAAGGTTGGCAGCAAGCCAGCCAGGTACCCAGTTTTTTTTTAGCGCGCGCGCACGAACATCACCTTACATGACAGCGCTCAGGTCCTTCTCTCAACATACAAATAAATCCACGCAAAATTTAGAATAAAGATCTGCACTTAACACAAATTGAAAATTTATCAAAAAAGTTGGGCTCGAAAATTTACAAAACAAAGTCATATTTTGAAGACGTTTTAAATCATGGGAGTTTAGGTTTAATAACATCCTATGAGACTCCTGCAGAAATCTTGTTCATGGATGAGCTAAACTATTCAAAAATTATTAGTATGAAGCAGAATAAGTTGGAAAGCCATATAAATGAAAACAAAAATCGCTGAATCAACTGATGATGAGAGACATTTATTAGAGCTTTTATTATGCCTCAATTGACCACTGCTGGTTCTTCCACTCATGATCAAATGGCGAAGCAGGAGCCGTGGCTGTTTTATTATACTAAATACTTTTAGTATCTGTTATAATGCTGCTTTGTGCAATCTAATAAAGCACACAAAATATTAAAGCATCTTTAGCGTTTCCCTGTTTTCTATAAAACCAAATTGGAAATAAAAGCTTATTTCTTTGGATTTTAACATTTTTCTAAACTTCTGGGATAATGGAAGTACATAAATCAGCAAAAAATAACACTGTTCTGGTGGTTGGCATATTTTAAGGAAATGCTTTTCAAGTTTATCCACACTTCCGCACTGTTTGTATGTTTAAGTTAGTAAAAGTAAGTGGGATGGGATTTACTGAATGGTCAGATGTATGGACAAAAAAAAATTTATGCCAGTTAAAGTTATTTTTGCTAACTAGCATTTCTCAAAATATACAAACTTCTTAAAAATCACCTCAACAAGGCTGCTCTGTTCTGAGGTCCTTGTCCTCAGTGTGGGAGACATGGTGCTCTGTGGCGCCTCCTGGTGGTGGAGTAAGAGATGACTGCCGCTCAGCCACAGACAGACAAGAGAGCTGCCGCTGGACAGGGACACCCAGCGAACATCACACTGCACCTCTACAGAGAGAGAAAGAGATGAACAAAATGACTGCTTTATCAGGTGCATAAAACGTCATAAATTTACAGTAGAAAAGATTAAAGGAGACTTGGCATACAGAAAGAGTACACAGCCTGAAATGGAAAAGGCATGTACAGTATGAGATAACATCGTCATTATCATTATGACATTATATCATAATGACATCCATTGGCTTCTTACACAGCTATATGTCAAATAAATGTGGATATTTGTAGAATATGTTAAAGTATAACATTTTAACAATGCAAATCTTGTGATTTAGATGTTGGATGTTTCAAACAGAAGTATGGTGGGATATTTCAGTTCATTAGACACAAACAAAGGTCAATGCCAGCCAACATTCTATGTACTTAAATAATTAATTAAACAATTTATTAAACAGGCAATGCTGTCGCTTCACAGCAAGAAGGTCGCTGGTTCGAGCCTCGGCTGGGTCAGTTGGCGTTTCTGTGTGGAGTTTGCATGTTCTCCATGCGTTCGCGTGGGTTTCTTCCGGGTTCTCCGGTTTCCACCACAGTCCAAAGACATGCGGTACATTTGAATTAGGTAGGCTAAAATTTTCTGCAGTGTATGAGTTTGAATAAGCATGTATGGATGTGTCCCAGAGATGGGTTGCTGCTGGAAGGGCAACCGCTTAAACCAGGGGTGTCCAAACTTTTTGGGCCGAGGGCCAGATGTAAAAAAACAAACGTCGTCGCGGGCCAAATTTTACATACATCACACAGACACGCATATATATATATATATATATACATGCAGTTGAAGTCAGAATTATTAGCCCCCCTAAAATATTAGCCCCCGTTTATTTTTTCCCCAATTTCTGTTTAACGGAGAGAAGATTTTTTTCCACACATTTCTATACATATTAGTTTTAGTAACTTATTTCTAATAACTGATTTATTTTATCTTTGCCATGATGACAGTAAATAATATTTGACTAGATATTTTTAAGACACTTCTATACAGCTTAAAGTGACATTTAAAGGCTTAACTAGGTTAATCAAGTAAACTAGTCAAGTTAAGGTAATTAGGCAAGTTATTTTATAACAGTGGTTTGTTCTGAAGACTTAAGGGGCTAATAATTTTGACCTTAAAATGGTTCATAAAAAAATTTAAACCGCTTTTTATTCTAGCCGAAATAAAACAAAAGTCTTTCTCCAAAAGAAAAAAATACTATCAGACATACTGTAAAAATGTCCTTGCTCTGTTAAACATCATTTGGGAAATATTTAAAAAAGAAGAAATAAATCAAAGAGGGCTAATAATTCAGACTTCAACTGTGTGTAGATAGATAGATAGATAGATAGATAGATAGATAGATAGACAGACAGACAGGCAGACAGACAGATAGATAGATCATAACAAGAACTGCTGCTTAATTGAATGCATGTAATAGCGACACCCGGTGGTTATTTATTGAATCACGTTCATTTTTGTATAGCGGGCCAGATTCTATTGATATTTATAAAAAGCCTCGCGGGCCGCCACAAAACTGATTGCGGGCCGCAGATGGCCCGCGGGCCGTAGTTTGGACACGCCTGGCTTAAACCGTTAAAAAAAACATATGGTGTATAACTTGGCAGTTCATTCCACTGTGGCACCGCCAAGATTAATAAAAGGACTAAGCCAAATATGAATGAATTAATTTATTAAATATTTTAAAAAAAAAATCATATATTAAAAAAAAGATTTATATTATATTTAATATGTAATTGTATATTAAAAAGATATTTGCATATATACAGGATTGAAATGAGTAAATTACTTTAGCTTTTCATTTTTAGGGTAACTATTTTGTACAGAAAGGCACTTCTACTACAACATTAAGTTGACTTGTAAAAAGTAACCAATAAGTGATTCGTAACACGCAAGTTAGACTGTTATGGTGCAATGGAAAGTTTAACAGACATTACACAAACATATTTGACCACTTAAAGAGAGAGTTCACCCACATCTGAAAATTGCATCATCATTTCCTATCACTTTACTTGTTCCAAACCAGTTTGACTTTCTTTTGTCAGCAGGAAGTCTGTAACCATTGAGTAGTTTTTTTCCTTCTCAAGAAGTTAATGGTTACAGGTTTCAAGCTTTCTTCAAAACATCTTATTTTATGCTCAAGAAAAGAAAGAAACTAACTAAGGGTTGGAACCACTCGAGAGTGAGTAAATATTGAGTAAATAGAATTTTTTAGGTGAACTTTTCCCTTTATTGCTAAATAACTATAATCTAATATAGGCATATATATAAAATAGTAGCAAGTTCAGATAGTTTGATAGAACAGCAATAGGCATGGTATGATAACCAGTTTCAAGGTTTACAGATGTTTGGAAAACTCAAGGGTTTAAAACTGCAAACATTTTGTGTTTTACGCTTCCTACGGTATATGCAAATGTTTTTTGACACATTTTTTAGTACTATTTTATTTTGTTTTTTTAGGATAACAGTATGTCCAGCAGAAAAGGACCCTCCACATCAAAAGCTACTGGTCACCCCACGATTCAGCAAACCAATCGCTTTACAAACCAACATTCAAGCCTGCAGTGAAGTGCTTTACTTTATATCCAAAAAAAAAAAGAAAGATATTCAAATATGCTTTTTCCATGTTGGACAGAAATCCGTATTTTTGAAACTAATGAAAATAGCAGAAGTCAATGATTTACATAAATTATTTATCCTGACATGTTTACCGTTTCAAAATATTTGGAATGTTTCTTAAAATAAAATATATTGTGTTCAATGGGGGAAAAAAAATGTTTTTAGCAACACATTTAAAAAGAACACCTTTTAGCCATATAACTGTGATATTTATATCCAAGGTTATCATACTGTCATAATATATCAGCCCAAGATTAACAGCAATTAGGCCACACTGACATACCAATTGGTGCTCCATCTCTGTTGTAGCAGGTCACATGTGTCCTGCCCTCTGGAATGGACGAGTTCACCTTGGCCTTCTTAGGGGTGGAGGTGGCAGGAGCGTCGCCTGGCAACAGCACTCCTTTCTTTTGGAGGTCCAGAACTCGGCTGACAGCATGATCTGAAAAGGTACTCCACTGTTCCAGAACTCTGGTTAGATGATTTTTCGGCAGCTGCTCTGGAATCTTCATCTGAGGGCTAGCAGGCCTTTCTTGGTCTTCAGGTGTTTTTGTTGTTGTTTCCTGCTCTGGACAAACCGGGGCTGCTTCATCAACATCTGACTCTACAACGAAGGGTGAAGGGGTTCGCAGGAGCTCAGCAGTGTCACATGAGGTAAGCGAATGGTTCAGATCCGCAGGGACATTTGGGATCTCAACACTGTCGTTCAGGTCCATCTCTGACATGGCATGAACAATGACATCTCCGTTAGAATTTAAATCCAGGAAGGTGCTGCCCGTTTCCAAATGCTGACGACCCTGTTGAGACTCGTCCAGCTTTTCAGGACCAGAACCACCCATGAGTCGCTCGCAAAACCCAGATGATGATCCGCTGCCCAGGGAAATCACCTCAAAGCTGGAGTCCTGAAGCTGGGCTTGATCTGAACACAGGCAGGTCTGTGTGTGAGACTGGGGATTTGGTGCATATTTACAGAAGTTTACTGCAGCTTCTTTACAGTCTGGGTTTGGGGCCTTTGATGAATCTTGCCCAGCGATGTGATGCTCTGATGGGCCACAACGAGCAGAAACATCAGCAGATGTGCAGATCTTTTGCACCTCAAGAGACTCCACCAAAGCAAAGGTCTGTAGCAGAGCGTTGGTGGAGTTGGCAGAATCAGACCCAGAGGTTTGAGGAACCACATCCACAATCTGCTCACAAAGCTCTGTAGTGTCATCCAACCTGAGATAGAAACCCATATCATGAAAATCTGCAGTGGTCATCTATTAGGCCATTTTTTCCTGAAATATCTATATAGAGCTTTATTTATATATTAGAATTTTTTTCAGGATTGAGATTTACATAAAATGGCCATATAAAAAAAATAATTTCCAGCTGACCAAATCAAATTATTTTTGCACAAGTGATTTTGATTTGATGCTTCAAAAATCATTGAAAAAAAAGTCAAATTATTCCATTGTCATTCAGTTTAACAGAGATGTGCAAAACAAACCAAATAGCACACTATACACTTATGCACTATGTACTTTTGCACTTACACACTTAACAGCATAGTATATGTATAAATTGTAATCCTAAATGGAAAACTACGTTTTTTTACTAGGTGGAAATTTCAACCATTTCCCTGATGACGTTTGACAGTTGCCAAATAGTGAAATAAAAGACCAAAGTACAAATAATACTTGCCATGAGTATAACGGCATTCACCATTAGGAGGTGGTATAATCACTCTCGTAGGAGAATAATGCTTTCACAGACCAAAATAAATAAAGTAATCCAACAACAGGGCCCAAAAGCTTCACCTCTTCTGCTACATGAGCAAAGCAGCAGCCGTTGAGTGCGTGAAGTGTCCAACATTACACACTTCATTTTAATGGTTGAATAAGTGCAAGCGGGTATTTAAAGTGCACTTATTAGTTTTCAGTTGAACACACTACTCACACTATTTATGTTACAAACAGGTGTGTAATTGTGCATAAGTATGAAATTAAGGGCGCACCTATTTATTACTACCTGTACTAATAAAATACATTAAAATAAAGTTCCACATTTAAAAAAAAAAATTACTTATAAAAAGTAATGAATAGTGAATGAAAAAGAATAATGGTGGATTGAAGCATAGTGGCAAAAATACTTCAATAATTTGTATTTTGTGGTTACATGGTGAGGTTTACATTCAAGTATGTAATTTAATATTACTTGTTTCATATTAATAATATTTATTCTTTTTGTAAATGTGCCTGACAAGTTTTACTGCCATATACTTTACATACTTCTGAATTTGTTATAAACATATATACATATTTTTGCCCTTTGTAAGACAAAATTACAATTTAGTGAGTGTCTTTGAACAATGATTGTTTTTTTTTTTAATTTAAATTACTTTATTTGTGTTAAGAAAATTTATATTTTTCCAAATCCTTAATATTATCGTAAATATTTGACATTCTTACATAGATTCACTTCTCAAATCAACAAATAAAGAGTAGGCTAAATGAGGGGATTTAGTGAAGTCTCGAACCCATTTAGTGGTGTGGAGGTGACAGCAGGAGAAGTCATGGTTGACAGGACGCTGTTCTCCTTCTCCAGTTTAGCACTGGTCCCAGTAAAGATTCTCTTTCCTTTTACAAGACCGGCTCTTCTACGCATGGCTAGATGAACCATCACACTGTCACCAGCAAGCACTGTGTTTGGATCTGCACATATCATACAATTAGAGACAATAAAATATTGCTTTAAAACAATGCATAATGTAATGAACAATTAAAAAATAAAAACAAAGTAAAAACAGAAATAAATTGTCAAAACATTTATATTGTAAAATTAATATTAATATACAATAATGCATAGCAAGCAGTAAGAACTCACGACACGTGTCCTGTTGGTCATCTCTAGTTGAGGTCATGTCAGTAGAGAGGGTTAAAACGTTAGCAAGAGGACATTTAGCACCAGCAGAATATCTACAGGGCTCTGAGAAGAGGAGAAAAGATTTCAGCTCAGTATGATGAGATAAAAGTGTGTGGATCTTATTACAGCACATTACGGTTCTGTACCTGCATGGCTGTCAGATGGGCTGGTGCTTTCATGTGGGTGGTTGTTTCGGTCTGCAGCACGAACACGCTCATAAAACGCTGGGATCAAATAAGTGACATTCTACATGGGAGCACAGGCTTAATGTTAGTATGAAAACACACCTATGCATTGGCCTAAATGTTTAGGGCCCTATAAAATCAACTTCACTTTTTTTCTGGATTCAGTTTTTCCTGTTTTTCCTGTTTCACTAGTTGTCAGTGCGCCAAAACATAGCATAACTGCACCATCTTCACTTCCTCTCTCTCATTAGCTTTATTGGCATGACTTGCACTATATTGCCAGAGCAATTATGCAAATTCCATGACATTCCACACTAGATTGCTAATTCTGTTTTAGGAGACATTATATTGCTGGAGATATACAGTATATTTAAGACATTTTATTGCTGGAGTCTGTTGCAGTGCAGAAATCAAAGGGCCCAATATAATGGAAAGTTTTATGGGACAAGTACCTTTCCGAGCAGCTGACTGCTGTTATATCCGAGCAGCAGAAAGCTGAAGGGGTTGTTAAGACTGTGAATGGTACCATTGGGCAGGAGCGTCAAGAGGCAGCTACTTGGAGCAAACACACACACCGACCCAGAATACAGCACACCTGCACTGGGGGACAGGAGTTCTCCCGCACCTGATTTACCACCTGCAGGACAAGAGTACGCTAACACTGAGCAATCTCAAATCAATAGCAATTTGAAATGTAATTTAAAATCAATACGTGCAATTACAAAATGTCAGCAACTTAGTAAATTATATAGGACACTAACAAGAAATACAATGAGAATATAGATTTTTTTTTTAATGTCAGACCAAATATTGGAAATGCATTTAACCTGGTCATGAATAAATCCCGAAGAATGCTGAAAACGGAAGAAATCTGCATATTTGTTTTCATCTTATTTTCAGTATTCCTTATCAAAGTGAGTAAAGTGACTGTGTTTCTGTCTGTTGAAGCAGCACAATAAAACAACCAGATATGAAATGCAGTGATAAAGGATGACCTGAGCCGTTTATCTGCTGTGGTGATCGTCCACAGGACACAGCGGCCTGCAAGCGGACACATGCTGGAACCACCAAACCAGACCTGGCCTGCACACACAACCGCTGCACACGCAACACCTGAGATACAATGGGAAGAAAACAGGTTATATGAAGGTGCACAGTAGGTATGTTGTTGTTGCTTTTGTTGTTAGCTTGAACTAAAAGTAATCTAAAATGCATGTAAATTGTAATGAAGCCGAAATAAAACATACATATTAAATGAAAAATAAACAAATAAAAAAGAACTAAATTAGCTAAACCAAACTATGAAATTATCAATTAAATATTAAACGATGAAATATTAAACTATACAACAATTTAAAAAATTCTAATTAACAATAGCCCCTTTCACACATACAGACCTTTCCGGAAAATTACCGCCAATTTTCCGGAAAGGTTGTATGTGTGAACAGGTCCTTTTTGAAAATACCGGTAAATTCGTTCTGGATATTTTCCGGAAAGAGAAGTTGTAACATTACCGGCAATTTGCCGGAATGCTGCGCTGTGTGAACGCAGAAGGAAGATTGACGGAATAAGCGCGTGCACGTCTAGAACGTGCTGACGTGAGACGTCCGCTTTAGCCAATCACAACAGTCAGATGCATTTACGTCCGCGCGGTTTATGAGAATAAAAGCCTTTAAATATTTTTCCAGACACATTTAGCTGCTAGAAGTTAGTCAGATCACGTTTAAATGTTCTTCTTAATGCCAACTGTATAAATAATTGTTACGAACCGCACAGTTTTGCTGCGTGTATGTTCTTTCTGTCTTTCTCTTTCTCTCTCTCTCTCTCTCTGTACCGGCCCTGTCATTTTCTCAGGTACCGCCTACTTTGGAGCACTATTGGCTGACAGGACTGCCAATCCTAATCAACCGTGTGACGATGACTTCTCTCTCTGCCAATCGCGTTCGTTGCAGAGCCCTTTAAAAACGGAAGCGGCAACGGGGAGAGATCAGCTGTTGTTGTTTTGGCGTGTTGTCTGTTTGGTGGTGTCCGTGTGCGTTGTCGCTATTACTGATGTGTGCTTTGATTGAGATTTATTGATGTTGACTTTGAGTGAGTAATTGATGACTTTGAGTGAGATTTGTTTGAGAGTTCTGACGTGTGTTTCTACATCTATAGCCCGCTAATGCTCCATTCAAAACCTTCTGTGATTTGACAAGGGAGATCTGGAACAACATAGTAAGTCACGTGACATACATATTTGCACGCAGGATTATTGATGTATAGACACACTAGTTAGCGAAGTGCGCTAATTTTGTATTTTTATTTATTAGTTAGAGTAAGTTCAGGGCGCTTTGCGCTGAAGACTTTTCTTTTCATATTGTTATTTTCTTGTTTAGTGGATTGGGGAGGAGATTAAGGGAATGTTTTTGTTATATTTATTTCTTTGATTTCCATGCGCAAACTTCAGTTCCCTCTCCTATTTGTCTTGATTCTTTTCAAATTTATCTTATGGTTTGTAAATATTGTAAATAATGTGGGAGCAATAAATCTTTTGCGGTGCTAATTTGTTGTTTGGTGTTTTCTTTTGCCATTTTTCAACATCAGTTTATACTTTGGTCATCTTTATGTTACTCCTTTTAATACCCTAGACAAATTGCCATCAAGGATTGTAACATGAAATGGGGGCTCGTCCGGGATATTTATCTGAGACATTAAATAAGATCAATTAAGGTAAGATAAAATAAATCATCTGGAATAAATTGAATTCATCAAGAAAATAATTTTAAAAAGTAATTTTTGAAATTAATATTTCTTAAATTTATCAGATGGTAATCTTTGAGAAAAATGACCAAAGAAAAGCTGTGTTGATGGCAACAGAAATTGCTGTATAGTAGTTGACATTTAGGTAAGTTGCAGAAGTAGCAGTTGGCAGCACCTTTTGAGCACGCGACACTTTAATTTAAAATGTTCAGTTTAGAGGAATTTGTTAAGAGTCCTTCATTGGAGCTGCTTGACGTTTGTCGGAAACAAGACTTGTTTTTGATTGCTGATCATTTTAAACTGGTAGTTAACAGACAGGATCGTAAAGCTGAAATTAAGCAAAAGTTAACAGAGCAGTTGGTTGAGCTTAATGTTCTTATCACGCCAAATATTGAAATGGATGAGACGGCTGATCATGCAAGCCCTGGTGATGAGGTGGTGACTTCTTTAGATATGGGAGATCAGAACGTGTGTAGTGGCAGTACAGATGCAGAAGCAGGGGTGGAGGCCGCTGTTGATACTAATGTTGGTTTGCCACCGTTTGAACCGTTCTCCCCATTCTCCATAGGTTCACGAGATGATGCGCGACTAAAAGTTCGCATGGCACGTCTTTATTATGATGCGCAAGAGCACACCCGTCGGGCTGAAATTGACTTGCGTTTGCAGATACGCAGACTCGAAATCGAGGCTGATACGCAGGTGAGACTGCGCCAGCTCGAGTTGGACGCTTCAAAGAAGGCTGCGGAGGCTATTCAGCCAGTTCCAGCTTCTTC